>NW_006921692.1:8739357-8742101 GCF_000298275.1 Orycteropus afer afer
ATTTACTTTCAGCCATCAAACAAACAGTTCCTGGCAATGCAAAACAAACTATACTTTGAACCTAATAGTACAATGACAAAAATAACTATTTTCTTCATGAAACATTTGAAAATATATGTAGTGTGCTTGTTAAGGCACAACCATTGAGGTCACACGCATTAAAGTCACAAAATGTCCATAACTGTTAAAGTCACAAGATGGTTTTGTTGAGGAATGTTGAGGCGATTAGGCAGGAAAGGTGAAGAAAGAAAGAGAATTAACATTCATGGCATGCTCACTCTATGCCAGGTGCTCTGATATACATTTTATTCTTGTTAATTTATATAATCCTACAAACACCTCTATTAGGTAAATATTATCTTCATTTTACAGTTGCTAGAACTGAGGTTCATTGAAGTAAATTAACTTGTCCAATACACTATCATTGTTAATACCACATATCTCATTTGGTTTCAAAAGTTGTGTTCTAAAAAAAAATGCTGTTTTCTGGATCAGATTATACATACACCTTTGCTGAAATTAATAAATACTGTATATTTGTTTTCCACACATCAAATCATTGTTAATACCACATATCTCATTTGGTTTCAAAAGTTGTGTCCTAAAGAAAATGCTGTTTTCTGCGTCAGATTATACATACACCTTTGCTGAAATTAATAAATACTGTATATTATTTAATTTCAAAACAAGGTCCCAGAATATCAGCTTGATACTGTTAACCTATTTAGATCTGGGTATCAGAATCCATACCTGTTAGGCCTATGGATCTCAGTTTAGTCTAACTGAGGGTTTGATATACTTAATGTGAGAGTTGAGGACTGAACTTTTGGAAGTTAGTGACTGGCCATCAGAGCCATGAGTTTCAAAACTGGTTTTTGTTGGCAGGACTAGGGTGAGGAGAATGAGGCATTTGCCTTGTGTGCAAAATTTAAGGGTCCCAAAAATTCAGTAATCAAGATCAATAATATTTTAATGTGTTGTTGTTGTTGTTATGTGCTGTTGAGTTGGCCCTGACTCATAGCAACTCCTCCTTGGGTTTCTGAGGCAGTATCACTATGGAAGTAGGAATGCCCAACCTTCCTTCTGAGGAGTGGCTGGTGGATCAAGAGGAATAACTTACATGTGATTGGAATTCCAGAACTGGAAGAGACAAATAAAACCACAAAGAAAATTGTTGAAGGTTTGTTGGAAGAGAATTTCCCTAATACATCATGACAGATGAGAAGATATCCATTCAGGAAGTTCAATGAACTCCAAACAGTATAGACTCCAAAAGAAATTCACCAAGATATATCATAATCAAACTCACCAAAATCAAAGACAAAGAAAGAATCTTGAAAGCACCATGGGAAAAATGAAAAGTTACCTACAGAGGGCAACCGATAAGGTTTGGCTCTGATTTCTGAGCAGAAATTATGCAGGCAAGAAGACAATGGGATGACATGTATAAATCCCTGAAAGGGAAAATTGCCAACCAAGAATTATATACCCAGCAAAATTGATCCTCAAATATGAAGGTGAAATTAAGACATTTCCAGGTGTACAGAAATTAAGGGAATTTTTTAAAATCAGACCAACCTTACAAGAGATGCTAAAGAGCATCCATTAGATAATGAAGTAATAAAGGAGAAAACTGAAAATTAGCACACATAGCAACATAATCCAGAAATGAATCCACATACAGAAATATCCAAAGAAAAATAAATCTACATGACTATAAACAGAGAAATAGAGTCATTGATTGGTAAATGAGGACAACTACAAACCAAAATGAGAGAATAAATAATTAGGTACAACTTTCAAATGGAGAGGAAGTCAAGAAAACTGCAAGATACAACAGACTGTTTTAAACTTGGGAAGAAAACAGTAAATCATAGGTAAGCACAAAGAAAATTAATAAAACTTCACATCAAAATAAAAAAGAGGAGAGTCATAAATATTTAGCAAATATTAAAACAATTAGAGTCACTGTCACCCAAAAGAACTGGTTCATCTTCATCCATTTCAGGAGGTGACATATGACCAAGAACCAATGATATTGAAGGAAGAAGTTGAAGCTGCACTGAAAAAATTGGCAAAGAACAAGCCTCCAGGAATTGTTGGAACACCCATTGAAGTGTATCAACAAACGGATGCCCCACTGCAGGCACTCACTTAGCTATGCCAAGAGATTTGGAAGACAGCTACCTGGCCAACTGACCGGAAAATACCTGTATTTGTAACCATTCCAAAGAAAGGTGATCCCACAGAATGTGCAAATTATCAAAAAATATCATTAATATTGCATGCAAATAAAATCTTACTGAAGATAATTTAAAAATGGTTGCAGCAGTATACTGACAGATAACGTCCAGAAATGCAAGCTGGGTTCAGAAGAGGATGTGGGACGAAGGATATTATTGTTGCTATTGTCAGACGGATCTTGGCTCAAGGCAAAGAATACCAGAAAGATGTTTACTTGTGTTTTCTTGGCTATGAAAAAGCATTTGATTGTGGGGGTCATAACAAATTGTGGATAACATTGGGAAGAACGGAAATTCCAAAACTCTTAATTGTACTCATGAGGAACCTGTACATAGACTAGGAGGCTGTTGTTTGAACAGAACAAGGGAACACTGTTGTTGTTGTTGTTAAGTGCCGTCGAGTCGTTTCTGACTCATAGCGACCCCATGCACAGCAGAACGAAACAGTGCCCAATCCCGCGCCAGCCCCACAATCCCTGCTATACTTGAGCTCATCATTGC
>NW_006921692.1:8746241-8749277 GCF_000298275.1 Orycteropus afer afer
TATAAATATACATATACATATATAAAATTTACTGGTTTTGTTTCCCTTGAGAACCCAGTCTAACACATTTGGTACCGGGAGTGGTTCTAGAGAGACAAAATCATAAGGATGGGCTTCCTAAATTGGTTCTCCAATTTGATTAATTGTAGAGACACTAGTGACCCTGCCTCTGTTTTGTTAGTAAAGAGACACACAGTTATAGGCAGCACAACAGAATTCTGATCCACAGAAGAATCCAATTTGATTAATTGTAAAGACACTAGTGACCCTGCCTCTGTTTTGTTAGTAAAGAGGACCCTGCTAATCTGTGGCATGAGGTGGCAACATAGCACCACCAATAGGTCAAGTACTTGTGAGAAGTGAGGCTCTGGGTGATTGCATATTTGATACTGTTCTGAAATTTTGTCAGCATGAGGAGTATAAGGAAGCTGGTTGGTTGGTCCTACTTACACTAGACAAAGTGGTGAAAGACCGAGATGAGCTTAGAGCTGCTGAGTCTCGGCTTAAGGGCCACATAAAAGACCTCAGTGTTTTCAGTTGTGCTCTGAAAGAATGCCTTATTTCTTCTAGTAACAGAGCTGATATTGCTGAAAACCAAACCCAGAGTCTTATTGTAAGGGTGGCTGAATTACAACACCAATTAAATTGCCAACCCAGAATGGTGTTGCTGTGTAGTAAATTACCTGGTATGGCTTTTCCAGCCATAAGCCTTTGAAAACTCCATGATGGAATTTGCCATGAGCTACTGAGGAGCTCCTGATTGTAAATGTTATCCACCTGGGGTATTTCTGTTGGGTGTAGCACAAAGCAATGATCTGGGAGGTTCGCTCTCTCTCAGGTGCTTAGTATTGTGATGTTATGATTGGCTAGTTTGGCCACTCTGCTGGGCTCAAAAGGAGGCCTCCTAGAGACAGAGCTCTCTCTGTCTATTGGGTGAGAAGGACGTACTGCTGAGAAGGAACTTACTCCTGAGAGACATGTGCTGCTGGGAAAGAAATGCAAGAGACATGCATTGTTGAGAGAGACACTGAAGGACATGCACTGCTGGAAGAGAGACTGTGAGAGACTGTTGGGTGAGAGACAGCGAGCTGGGAGAGAGACTGAATGTTTTTCCTGAATTTGAATTGTAATCTGGTGCTTCCCTAATAAACCCCATAATCTGTGAGTTCTTTGTGGCTACTGCAGTGAATTATCAAACCCAGGAGAGAGGTGGTGGGTGCTTTGGGAGGAAGGGTTAGTGAAAGGGCTGGAGGGAGGCAGCATGTCTGGCCTTGTATGAATAGGGCTTGGGCTACTGATAGTGATTCTGTCTTCCTCTTGTGGGGTTAGAGGAGGTCAGGAGATGTGGCCTCCTTGCCCTTTTAGCAGGTGTCTGAAGTTAAAGTGAGGGCATTGATTGGGAAAAAATGGGATCCTGAAAACTGGAATGGGGACATATGGGCAGATAGTCAGGATGATCTGGATATAGAGCCTATAAATTCTGTGGAATCCCTCCCATCTGAATGGATTACTGTAAAACCATTATCCCCTCCACCTCAGTTTGATAGGATTAGCCAACTGGTCCTGCTGGGTCATTACCTGAGGCAGAGGCCATGGAAGACATTCCTGAATGTTCTCAGGAGATGCTGCAACCACCCATTGTTGCTGCTAGACCTATAACTAAAGTTAAGTCCAAGCGAGCCCCAAAAAGTGAAATAGAAAGTGTGACTGAGGAGGTGGTATGCTACACCCAAAAAGACCTACTCAATTTTGCTAACATGTACAGACAGAAACCTGGAGAATATGTATGGGAATGGCTACTGAGGGTGTGGGATAATGGTGCAAGGAATGTAAGATTGGATCAATCTGAGTTTATTGATTTAGGTCCACTAAGTATGGATTCTTCCTTCAATGTTTCAGCTCAAGAGGTTAGGAAAGGATCTAATAGTTTATTTGGTTGGCTTACAGAAGCATGGATTATGCGGTGGCCTACCTTAAATCAAGTTGAAGTACCAGACCTGCCTTGGTATAGTGTAGAAGAAGGTATCCAGAGGCTTAGGGATATTAGCCTGTTAGAATGGTTTTATCAGACTCCTAGAGCCAGAAATGGAGAGTCCAGAAGACACGGCTTTCACCAGTATGGTGAGGAATAAATTTGTGAAGGGAGCTCCAGCATCCTTGAAGACTACTGTGATTGCTATTTAATGTAAACCTGATTTGACAGTGGGAATTACCCTAATTAAACTAAGAGACTTAACTACGATGGGTCTCATTGGACCCCGTGGTAGCAGTGGCCAAGTGACAGCAGTTAATCGATAAAGGCAAGGTGGGTGTGGTTACCATAATGGACAGCAGAGTCAGAACAGTAATCAGAATAGTCTGACTCGTGTGGAATTATGGTATTGGCTGCTTGCTCATGGTGTTCCTAGCAGTGAAATACAAGGCAAGCCTACTAAATATTTACTTGATCTGTATAGACAGAAGAATTCTAGGTCATGTGACCAGCAACCTAGATTGAATTGCCAGAATACAGAGTCATGACGTCTCAATCAATTCCCAGACTTGAGTCAGTTTACAGACCCACAACCCCTTGAATGAAGGGGAGGCTAGGTCCCTTTGAGAAAGGACCCCACTACATTGCCAAAAATCTATAATGTCAATCTTTCTCTTAGCCTTCCCCAAAGGGATCTGAGGCCTTTTACAAGAGTGACTATTCATTGGGGAAAAGGAAATAATATACTTTTCATGGATTACTGGACACTATCTCTGAATTGACACTAATTCCAGGAGACCCAATGTGTCATTGTGGCCCACCAGTTAGAGTGGGGGCATATGGAGGTCAAGTTATTGATGGAGGTTTAGCTAAGGTGCATCTCACAGTGGGTCCAGTGGGTCCCTGAACCTATCCTGTAGTCATTTCCCTAGTGCCAGAATGCATAATTGGAATAGATATACTGAGCAATTGGCAGAATTCCCACATTGGGTCCCTGACATATGGAGTAAGGGCTATTATGGTAGGAAAAGCCAAGTGGAAGCCATTAGAACTGCCTCTACATA
>NW_006921692.1:8750447-8764297 GCF_000298275.1 Orycteropus afer afer
GCTTGTTACTGGGCTTTAGTAGAGACTGTATGCCTAACTGTGGGCCACCAAGTGACCATGAGGCCTGAGCTGCCCATCATGAGCTGGGTGTTGTCTGACCCACAGAGTCATAAATTTGGACATGCACAGCAGCACTCTATCATTACATGGAAGTGGTATATCAGAGATCGGGCTCAAGCAGGACTGAAGGCACAAGTAAGTTGCATGAGGAATTGGCCCAAATGACTATGGTCTCCACTCCAGTTACATTACCTTCCCTCACCCAGTCTGCACCTATGGCCTCATGGGGAATTCCTTATGCTCAGTTGACTGAGGAAGAGAAAACTCACGCCTCAGAAGGAAGGTTGGGCAATCCTACTTCTGTAGTGATACTGCCTCAGAAACCCAAGGAGGGGTCACTATGAGTTGGGGCCAACTCGACGGCACATAACAACAACAACACATTAAAATATTATTGATTTTGATTACTGAATTTTTGGGCCCCTTAAATTTTGCACCCAAGGCAAATGCCTCATTCTCCTTACCCTAGTCCTGCCAATAAAAACCAGTCTTGAAACTCATGGCTCTAATGGCCAGTCACTAACTTCAAAAAGTTCAGTCCTCAACTCTCACATTAAGTATATCAAACCCTCAGTCATAGGCAATGGGCCTATGCTAATGGAATTCACTGGTCTTACCATGTTCCCCATCATCCCGAAGCAGCTGGTTTGATAGAACGATGGAATGGCCTCCTGAAAATACAATTACAGAACCAGCTAGGTGGCAATACTTTGAAGGGTTGGGGCAATGTTCTCCAAGAGGCTGTATATTCTCTAAACCAGCATCCAACATGTTTCTATTACTCTAATAGCCAGGATTCATGGGTCCAGGAACCAAGTGGTGGAAACAAGAGTTGTACCACTCACTATTACCCCTAGTGACCCACTCAAAAAATTTTTGCTTCCTGTCCCTGCTACCCTATGCTCTGCAGGTCTGGAGATCTTAGTCCCAAAGGGAGGAACACTCCCACCTGGAGTACAATACTGATTGCATTTAACTGAAAATAAAGAATGTCACCCAGCCATTTTGGCTTTCTCATGCCTCTGGATCAACAGACAAAGAAGGACATTACTGTACTATCTGGTGTGATAGATCCTGATTACCAAGGGGAAATTGGACTGGCTTTACATAATGGAGGCAAAGAAGAATATGCCTGGAATATAGGTGATTCTTTAGGATGTGTACTGCCTGCCAGCCTTGAGCTCCTCAGCCCCTGCTGCTGCAAGAGTCAGGAAAAGCCTCCAGTTTGATGTTTGATCCAGGAACTTTGGACTTGCCAGATTCTATAAGTGTGTGAGCCACTTTCCTAAGATAAATTTCTCTATATATACATATATATAAGATTTATTGGTTTTGTTTCTCTAGAGAACCCAGTCTAACACACTGATGAAGAGTGAAGAATAAAGTCTGCAGTATGGATTACCTCTCAATATAAATAAAACAAAAATCCTTACAACTGGACCTAGAAGTAGCATCATGATAAATGGAGAAAAGATTGATATTGTCAGAGACTTCACATTGCTTGGTTCTACAATTGATGCCAATAGAAGCAGCAGTCAGGACATCAGATGACACATAGCACTGGGCAAATCAGCTGCAAAGGATCTCTTTCAAGAGCTGAAGAGCAAAGATGTCTCCTTGAGGATTAAGGTGCACCTAACACAATCTACGGTATTTTCAATTGCCTTATATGCATGTGATAGCTGGACAATGAATAAGAAAGACCAAAGAAGAATTGAGAATTGATGCTTTTGAGCTGTGGTGTTGGTGAAAAATGTTGAAAGTACCATGGACTACTAAAAGAACTAACAGGTCCGTCCTGGAGGAAATGCAGCTGGAATGCTCCTTAGAGGTGAGAATGGGTACACTTTGTCTCATATACTTTGGTCATATTGTCAGAAGGGACCATTCCCTGGAGAAGGATGTCATGCTCAGTAAGGTGGAGGGTCAACAAAAGAGAGGAAGGACCTCAATGGGGTGGATTGACACAGTGGCAGTGGCAATGGGCTCAAGTATAACAAGGATCCTGGAGCTGGCACAGGACTGGGTGGTGTTTTGTTCTGCTGTGCATAGGATCACTATGAGTCAGAGACTCAACACCACCTAACCAAAAAAAAAAAAAAAACCAAAGCAAAGCAAAACAAAAAAAACAAAACCCAATATCAAAGAAATAAATGATGAGAAAATTCATAAAAAAAAAATCAGCTCAGCACAGAAAATTATATGGAACAAAGAATTCAGCAATACAACATACACAAAAAAACACATAACAAAATAACTATGAAATAAATTCATAGTTGTCAATAACTACACTGAATATAAATGGATTACATGCACCACTCAAGAGATGGATAGTTGCTGGATAAGAGAACATGGCCCACCTGGTGAGACCTCTGAGACAATGGCCCCTAGCTACCTTTCAGGTCTGGAATTGAACTCACTTCTGTGGCTTCCAGCCAAACAATAGACAGGAATATGGGGTGAATATTCATATCAAGTAGATACACTTGAAGTGATCAGTCATGGGAGAATAGAAGGGCAGTGTTTGCACAGGGAAGCAGCTTGGGGGTGGGAGTGCATGGGATGGAAGGACACAGGGAAGGGGAAGATGTAACTATTGGGAGGAAGTAGGAAGAGAACTGTTACACTGTGTGCAATTGCGGTCAATATCATGAGAGAAAATGTGTATGAACTGGTGTGTGGAAAATGAATTGTCTCTGTAAACTTTCACCCAAATCACAATAGAAATTAAAACAAAAAAAGGAACCTATGGGGCAGTTCTACTCTGTCCTATAATGTTTCTGTGGGGAAAAAAAAAAAAAGAAAACATGATTCAGCAATATTTTGTCTATAAGATACTCACCTGAGACACAATGACAAAATATACTAAAAATCAAAGGCTGAGAAAAGATATATCAAGTAAATGGCAATCAACAAAGAGTACAGGAGTGACAACATTAATTTTTGATAAAATAGACTTTAAGACAAAACAAGCATGAGAGACAAGGAAGGACATAATATAGTGATTAAAGGATCAATTGAACCTAGAATATAACCATAGTGAAAATCTATGCACCCAATGAAAGAGCCCAAAAATACATAAATCACACAGAATTTAAATTTAAATATATAAATTTAACAGAATTGAAAAGACAAATAGATGCTTCCACCATAATACTTTAATATGCCATTTTCAACAGAAGATAGAAAAATTAGAAACTCAATAAAAATACAGAACTAAAAAGTACAGTCAACCAACTTGACCTTATAGACATCTACAGAGCACTTCACCCAACAACAACACAATATACATTCTTTTCCACACATGGAACAGTCTTCAGGATAGATCATATGTGAGGCCAAAAAGTAGCCTCAATAAATTTAAAAACATTGAAATATTGCAAAGCATCTTCTCAGATCACAATGTGAGAAATAGAATTAGAAATCAACAATAGGAAGATCAACAGATAAAAAGCAAACTCATACATGATAGTTAAGTTTGTGTGTCACCTTGGCTGGGCCTGGTTGAGTGGCTGGGCAGATGGATGTAGTATTCCCCATGATGAGACTGGTAATCAACTGCATGATGGAATCTACTGTGAGCAGCTGAGTAGCTGCCCTAGGGATGTGATCTGCTTCCTGTATATAAGGAGAAGCCTTGGGAAATGGTCTCTAGCCTATGGCACAGTTGAACCCTGAATGTAGCTGTGTCAATGTTCAGCAGTCTGCCATGCTCTACCAACCTTGGGACTTACAATGGACTTGATTAATGGCCTATGGTGTGGTTTGATAACACCGTGACTATGCCATTTTGTTTGTCAACCTTGTGCTTGTTAGCCTCAGCAGCCAGTAGCTGCCTGAGTGAAGAGATGCCTCTAGCTTCAGTGGGCCAGGACCAAGAGGCAGAGCTGAAGCCCAAGGTCGAGGGGCTTTCACCCAGCCCCTAGAGCCTGGCACTTAAAGCTTCCATACTATGAGAGAATAAAGTCCTGTTTGATAAGGCCATCTCATTTGTGGTATTTTAGTTAGAGTGGCATTAGGTAACCAGAACATCATGAAAACTGAATAACACCTTCCCCCAAAACTATTGGGGAACAGAAGGAATAAAAAAGAAGATTAAAAATTCATTGACTCAAATGAGAATGAAAACACAACATAATAGAATGTTTGGGACACAGCCAAAGTGATGATTTGAGGGCAATTTCATGCAATAAATGCACACATAAAAATAGAAGAAAGAGACAAAATCAACACTTCAATTTAACACCTCAACAATTAGAAAAAGAGCAGCAAAAAAAAAAAAAAAAAGCCTACAGTCACCAGAAGAAAAGAAATAATAAAAATTCGAGCAAAAATAAATGAAACAGAAAACAGAAAAACAATAGAAAAAATCAAAGAATCAACAAGACTACAAGTTAGTTCTTTGAAAAGATTAATAAAATTGCCAAAATATTTGCAAATTTAACAAAGGAAGTGAAGGAGAAGATGCAAATAACATGAATAAGAAATGAAATGTGCAACATCACAACAGAGCCAACCAAAATAAAAAGGATAATATCAGGATATGATGAAGAACTGTACTCCAACAAATTAGAAAACCTAGAAGAAATGGACAGATTTCTAGAAACATACTACTTACCTAAACTAACACAAACTGAGGTAGAAAATTTGAATATATTCATAACAACAGAAGAAATTGAATAGGTCATTAAAAAAAACCCAAAAAACTCTTGACAAAAAAATCCCAGCCTATATGGTTTCACTGGAGAATTCTACCAAGCATTCAGAGAAGAGCTAATATTGATTGTATTCAAAGTGTTCCAGAGCATAGAAAAGGATGGAATACTCCCAAATTCACTGTATAAACCAAGTATAACCCTGAAACCAATACCAGGCAACCAAAAAACCAAGCACATCTATTGCTGTTGAGTCAATTCTGACTCACAGCAATACTCACTGGGTTTCCAAGATGGTAAATCTTTGTGGAAGTAGGCTGTCCAGTCTTGCTTCCATAGAGTGGCTGGTGGGTTTGAACCACCAACCTTCTGGTTAGGAGCCAGACGCCTTATGCACTGTGTTCTCAGAGTTCCTCCAATACCATGCAAAGACACCTCTAAAAAGGAAAACTACAGACCTATATCCTTCATGATTGTTGTTGTTGTTATGTGCCGCCAAGTTGGACCTGAGTCATAGTGACCCCTCCTTGGGTTTCTGAGGCAGTATCACTATGGAAGTAGATTGCCCCATCTTCTTTCTGAGGAGTGGCTGATGGGTTTGAACCACCAGCCTTCTGGTTAGCAGTCAAGTGCCTTAGGTACTACACTACCTTCATGATTATACACTCAAAAATCTTCAACAAAATCCTAGCCAATAGACTTCAGCAAAATATCAAAAGAATAATACACCAGGACCAAGTGGGATTCATACCAGGTATGCAAGGATAGTTCAACATTAGAGAAATGATCAAAGTAATCCATCATATAAGTAAAATGAAGGAAAAGAACCACATGATCACATCAATTGATGAAAAAAAAAAGGCATTTCATAAGATATAACACCCATTCCTAATAAAAATTCTCAGAAAAATAGGAAGAGAAGGGAGATTTCTCAACATAATAAAGGGCATATGTTTTAGTTACCTAGTGCTGCTCTGACAGGAACTGTGGTAGTTGTTTCTGTTTCAACTTGACTGGGCCTGGTTGAGTGGCTGGGCAGCTGGTGGTAGTTATTCCCCATGATGACTGGCAATCAGCTCCATGGTGGGATTACCACAAGCAACTGAGTAGCTGCTTTGGGTATGTGGTCTGCTTCCTGTATATAACAAGCAGTTTTGGGAATGGTCTCTAGTTTATGACATGCTTGGACCCTGCATGTAGCCATGCCATTGTTCAGCAGCCTGCCATGCTCTGCCGACCTTGGGACTTACGATGGACTTAAATTAATGGCCTGCTGTGTGGTTTGGTAATATCAGGACTGTGCCTTTTTACATGTCAACCTTGGGCTTCTCAGGCGCAGCAGCCAGCAGCTGTTTGAGTGAAGAAATGCCTCTAGCTCCACTGGGCCAGGAGCAGGAGGCAGAGCTGGACCTCAAGGTTGAGGGGCTTTCACCCAGCCCCTAGAGCCTGGCACTTTGAAGTTGAACTTAAAGCCTTCAAATTGTAAGAATAAACTGTTTGCTAAGGCCATCCCATTTGTGGTATATATTCCTGTCAGAGTGGCACTAGGTAACCAAAACAGGAATATACCACAAAAGGGATGGCTTGAACAAACAAAAGTTTATTCTCTTACAGTTTTGCAAGCTAGAAGTATGAGTTAAAAGTGCCAGGCTCTAGGGGCACAAGGAGATATCTCAGAGGGTAGGAAGGCATGGTAAAGAAGGACACAGGAAAAAGATAACCACCAGGTAGGACTGGGAAGAGAGCCGTTGCATTATGAGTAACTCAGTCAATGTCATGAAACAGAATTTTTATGAACAGTTGAATGGAGAATGAATTTGCTCTGTAAACTTTCACCCAAATTGCAATTTAAAAAACATCCTTGGAAAAAAGAAAAAGAAATCAAAGAATGCATTGCATTGGGAAAAGCTGCTGCACAAAAACTTTTAAAGTGTTAAATAGCAAAGATGTCATTCTGAGTGCTAAGGTGCACCTGGCTCAAACCATGGTACTTTTAATTCCTTCATATGCATCCAAAAGCTGAGCAATGAATGAGGAAGACCAAGGAAGAATTTATGCCTTTGAATCAAGATATTGGAAAAGAATATTGAATATACTATAGATTGCCAGCAGAATGAACAGATCTATCTAGGAAGAAGGGATCCAGGTAAGAGGAGGGACACAGGCCTGAACTCCCAGGAGGCAGGAAAAGCAGAGGGGAAAGGAAAAGAAAGCCAGGGCACCCGGGAGAGAGCAAGCAAGCAGCAGAGGGATCCAGGTAAGGGAAGGGACCCAGGCCCCAGCCCCTAAGAGGCAGGAAAAGCAAAGAGGAAAGGAAAGGAAAGCCATGGCAACAAGGAGAGAGCAATAAGGCAGCAGAGGGACCCAGGTAAGGGGAGTGTGGAGAGGTTTCGAACAACTAAGGGCCACAAACTTGTCTGTTGGTTTGTCATACTGTGGTGGCATGTTTCTGTGAGGCTTGAGGCTGTGCTACCGGTGTTTCAAATGCCAGCGGGGTTGCACATGGTGCATTGGTTTCTGCACGGCTTGCGGAAAAGGACAGATTAGGAAAAAGGAAGAGGCCATCCACTTCTCAAAGAATTGGCCAGGGAAAATTTTATGAATAGCAGACAAATACTGTTTGTTACAATACTAGACAATGATATGAATAGCCCAGAAATACTGTCTGATACAATGTAGGAGGATGAGCCACTTAGGTCAGAAGGTTCTCAAAATATGACTGGGAAAGAGTGGCATCATCAGAGTAGAACCAACCTTACTGATATGGATAAAGTAAAGCTTTTGCGTCCTCCATTTGCTGACGTGACACAACTCAAATTGAGGAGAAACAGCTGCAAACATCCATTAATAATCAGAAATACCACCAAAAGCAAAAGATGAGGAAATTGAAGATTTTTATCAACTTCTGCAGTCTGAAATTGACTGAACATGCAATCAAGACATGTTAATTATCATTGGTGATTGGAATTCAAAAGTTGGAAACAAAGAAGAATCACCAGTAGTGGGAAAACTTGGCCTTGATGACAGAAATAATGCTGGAGATCACATGATAGAATTTTGCAAGACCAATGATTATTCATTGCAAATTTTTTTTCAACAACATGAACAGCAGCTATACATGAAGATTTCACAAGATGGAATACACAGGAATCAGATTGACTACATCTGTGGCAAGAGATGATGGAAAAGTTCAATATCTTCAGCCAAAACAAGGGCAGCGGCTGATTGTGGAACAGACCATCAACTGCTCATATGCAAGTTCAACTTTAAGTTGAAGACAATCAAACAAGTTCATGAGAGCCAAAGTATGATCTTGAATATATCCCTCCTGAATTTAGAGACCATCTAAAGAATATATCTGATGCACTGAACACCAATGACCGAATACCAGAAGAATTGTGGGATGACATCAAGGCCATCATTCAAGAAGAAAGCAAGAGGTCATTAAAAAGATGAGAAAAAAGAAAAGACTGAAATGCATGACAGAAGAGACTCTGAAGCTTGCACTTGAGTGAAGAGTAGCCAAAGCAGATGGAAGATCTGACAAGATAAAAGAGCTGAACAGAAGATTTCAAAGAGCAGCTTGAGCAGACAAAGCGAATTACTCTAATGAAATGTGCAAAAACTTGGAGTTAGAAAAACCAAAAGGGAAGAACAAGCTTGGCATTTCTCAAGCTGAAAGAACAGACAAAAAAAAAAAAAAAATTAAATCCTCGAGTTGCAATATTGAAAGATTCTATGGGCAAAAAATTGAATGATGCAGGGAACATCAAAAGAAGATGGAAGGAATACACAGAGTCACTGTACCAAAAAGAACTGATCAATTTTCATCCATTTCAGGAAGTGGCATATGATCTAGAACCAATAGTACTGAAGGAAGAAGTTGAAGCGGCACTGAAGGATTGGCAAAGAACAAGGCTCCAGGAGTTGATGGAATACCCATGGAGATGTTTCAACAAATAGATGCCCCACTGGTGGCACTCACTTGGTTATGTCAAGAGATTTGGAAGACAGATACCTGGCCAACTGCCTGGAAGAGATCCATATTTGTACCTATTCCAAAGAATGGTGATCCCACTGAATGTGGAAATTATCGAACAATATCATTTATATCACAAGTATGTAAAATCTTACTGAAGATAATTCAAAAATGGTTACAGCAGTATATTGACAGAGAACTTCCAGAGGTTCAAGCCAGATTCAGAAGAGGACATGGAACAAGGGATATCATAGCGAATGTCAGATGGATCTTGGCTCAAACCAGAGAATACCAGAAAGATGTTTATTTGTGTTTTATTAACTATGCAAAAGCATTTGATTATGTGGATCATAACAAATAGTGGATAACACTGAGAAGAATGGGAATTCCAGACACTTAATTGCACTCAACAGGAACCCCTTGCATAGACCAGGAGGCTGTCGTTCGAACAGAACAAGGGGACACTGCATGGTTTAACATGAAGAAGGTAGTGTGTCAGCGTTTTATCCTTTGACCATAGTTATTCAATCTATATGCTGAGCAAATAGTCTGAGAAGCTGGACTATATGAAGAAGAACATGACACCAAGATTGTTGTTGTTGTTGTTGTTAAGTGCCGTTGAGTCGTTTCCGACTCATAGCGACCCCATGCACAGCAGAATGAAACACTGCCAGATCCCGCGCCAGCCCCACAATCCCTGCTATACTCGAGCCCATCATCGCAGCCACCGTATCAATCCATCTCCTTGAAGGCCTCCCCCTCTTTCGTCAACCCTCCACCCTACCAAGCATGACATCCTTCTCCAGGGAATGGTCCCTTCTTACAACATGACCAAAATAGGTGAGACGAAGTCTGGTCATTCTTGCCTCCAAGGAGCATTCATCAAGATAGGAGAGAGAATTAATAACCTGAGATATGCTGACAACACAACTTTGGTTACTGAAAGTGAGGAGGACTTGAAGCACTTACTGATGAAGATGGATGGATACAGTCTGTAGTATGGATTACACTTCAATATAAAGAAAACAAAAATCCTCACAACTGGACTTATAAACAGCATCACAATAAATGGAGACAAGATTGAAGTAGTCAATGACCTCACATTGCTTGGTTCTACAATCAATGCCAATGGAAGCAGCAGTCAGTATATCAGACAACATACAGCACTGGACAAGTTGGCTGCAAAAGACTTCTTTCAAGTGCTTAAGAGCAAAGATGTGTCCTTGAGGACTAAGGTGTGCCTGACATAAGCCATGATATTTTCAATTGCCTCATATGTGTGTGAGAGCTGGACAATGAATAAGGAAGACCGAAGAAGAATTGATGCTTTTGAGTTGTGGTGCTGGCGGAGAATGCTGAAAGTACTATGGACTGCTAAAAGAACTAACAGATCTGTCATGGAGGAAGTGCAGCCAGAATGCTCCTTGGAAGCAAGAATGGCCAGACTTCGTCTCACCTATTTTGGTCATGTTATCAGAAAGGCCATTCCCTGGAGAAGGATGTCATGCTTGTTAAGGTGGAGGGTCGACAAAAGAGGGGAAGGCCCTCAATGAGATGGATTGTCACATTGGCTGTGACTATGCGCTCAAGTATAGCAGGGCTGGCACGGGACCGGGTAGTGTTTTGTTCAGCTGTGGATAGGGTCACTATGAGTTGAAGATGACTTGATGTCACCTAACAATAACAACAACAACAACAACAAATCTAGGAAGAAGCCTGGCCAGTGTTACTCTTAGAAGGGAGGAGGGAGAGACTTCATCTCATGTATACAAGGAGGGACCAGTACCTGGAGAGGGACATCATGCTTGGTAAAGTAGTATTGTTGTCGTTGTTATATGCTGTTGAGTCGTACCCGCCTCGTAGCGACCCCTCCTTGGGTTTCCGAGGCAGTATCTCTATGGAAGTAGATTGCCCCATCTACCTTCTGAGGAGTGGCTGGTGGGTTTGAACCACCATCCTTCTGGTTAGCAGTCAAGTGCCTTAGGCACTACGCTACCAGAGCTCCTTGGTAAAGTAGAGGGCCAGAGAAAAAGAAGACCCTCAATAAAACATGGTGCTTGCAATGATGGGCTGCAACATAGCAAGGATTGTGAGGATGGCATAGGACCAGGCACCATTTTGTTTGGTTGCATATAGAATTCCTATGAGAAGGAGCTTAATAATAGTTAATAACAACAGCAAGAACTTTTTAAAGAAAATTGGATCCATTTTGTCCATAAACTGTATTTGGTTACTTGGGATGCAAATTGGAATTTTTTTTTTCTACTTCCTCTAACACCCAATAACATTGATAATTTATGGTCAAAAGGGGGTGAAATTAACCAGAGATAGGTATATTTTTGGCCTGGAGAATTGGTTAAAATTTTAGCTCATAGGAAACTATTGTTGTGAGCTTTTTAAGTAGTTAGTGGAAGAGAATGAATGTCATGAGGTAGGAAGGAGAAAGAAGGTCCTTTAGTTTCACCAACCCAAGTGAAACAAATCTAGAGAGGGAGGCAGTGGGACCATTTCAGACCAGGAGGCAGCTCAACACAGTGGTTAAAAGCATGGGCTCTTGACTCATTCTATCTGGCTGTACTGTTCGTTACCTAAAGGAAAATAGACATATTGCTCAATCTTTCTTTGCTTCACCTTCTCATCTGTAAAATGAAGAAAACAATAGTATCTATGGCATAGAATTGGAAGCTCTGGTAGTGTAGTGCCTAAGGCATTTGACTGCTAACCAGAAGGCTGGCGGTTCCAACCCATCAGACACCTCTTGGAAGGAAGGTTGGGCAATCTACTTCTGTAGTGATAGCACCTTGGAAACCCAAGGAGGGCACGCTATGAGTTGGGTTGGACTCAACGGCACATAAACA
The DNA here is from genome assembly GCF_000298275.1 of Orycteropus afer afer. Taxonomy (NCBI): domain Eukaryota; kingdom Metazoa; phylum Chordata; class Mammalia; order Tubulidentata; family Orycteropodidae; genus Orycteropus; species Orycteropus afer. Next base: position 8,762,000 of record NW_006921692.1, read on the forward strand.
GTAACAACAACATGACATAGAATTATTGTAAAGAATAAATTCTACAAAATGTGCAAAGCATTTATATAACAGTGTCTGGTACACAACAAATGATCACTAAATATTACCTCTTTAACTTACAGTAAGTTTCCCATATGCCCTAAGCATTCTCATCTATCCAGTCATACAAATCTGTGACTATACTCTGTGCCTTATACCTACATCCAATCCATTACTAAATCCTGCTAAATATTCTTTGAATTAATCCACTTCCCTTCATCTCTGCTACAGACAGCAAGTTTTCTTCGGAAACTGAAGTCTTTTCTTTTTTGAAATAAAGTATTTCATCTCTTAGATAATGCAGGAGGCTGAAAATCTACAATTTAATTTGTACCATCTACTGCAATTGTAGCAGTCTGGCTTCATCTACTCCCCTCCATCCCCATATGTTCTTAGAAAAGAGTGACTTATTCAAAAGGTAAATCTTATCATATTACTCTCTTCTCACCACATAATCCCTCCAGCTTAAAATAATTTAATGATTTCCTATTGCATTTAGGTTGAAGATCAAGTCTGGCCTTTGCCATCTTCCCCTTTCTTCTTCAGTTGTTCTACCTCTCATTCTTTCTATTCCAGCCCCCTAGACTTCTTTCGAGAGCTCTGGTAGCGTAGTGCCTAAGGCACTTGACTGCTAACCAGAAGGCTGGCGGTTCAAACCCATCAGCCACTCCTCGGAAGGAAGATGGGGCAATCTACTTCCGTAGTGATACTGCCTCGGAAACCCAAGGAGGGGTTGCTATGTGCTGGGTCTGACTTGACGGCACATAACAACAACAACAACAACAGACTTCTTTCGGTTCTCAGAATGTGCTAGGTTTCCCCCAATAACAGTATCACACAAATAGTCTTCTCTATATCGTTAAGGTTGTCCTTGAATCTCTCCCACTCCTACCTGGTTACCTTCATTTGATTTGCCATAACTCAGCTAAAGTGTGTCTTCTTAAGAGATACTTATCTTGACTATAGCTCTTCACCCGTCCCAAATCCAGGTATCATTTCTATGTGGAGTTTTGTACCCTTCATATGGGTCCTTAATTAAGACTCAATTTCTCATGCAAAATTTCTAGAGCTACAAATATTCCATCCATTGAAAAAACACCAAATCCAACCTTTAAGAATTCAGAAAACAAAGTTTGTGACCGGAGGTAGTTTTTGATCAGTATGTATCATCTTTGCTGTAACTCTGAGAAAAAAAGAGTGTTTATTTAGTAGTACTTAGGAAAGTTGGGCAATCCTACTTCCGAAGCGATACTGCCTCGGAAACCCAAGGAGGGGTCGCTATGAGTCGGGTTTGACTCGACGGCACATAACAACAACAACAACAACAGGAAAACATTTATTTATTTATTTATTTATTTTAAAAACTGCATTTTATTGAAATATAATTTATGTACAATGAAATATACAAAACTAAAGTGACATGGGTCAATGCCTTTTTTTCTTTTTTGCAGTGTTCCCTTCCCTCCCCTCCCATTCTGGCAAACAACAAAGAAAGTTTCCCTCCATATTAAAACCTTTCCTTGACCCTCCACAACAATGAACTAATACTATATTTGTCCTTCTGTGCTTGACTTATTTCACTCAGCATAATGTCTTCCCAGTTCATCCATATTATACAGTGTTTAGCAGACTCTACATTGTTCTTTAGTGCTGCATAGCATTCCAGTATGTGTATGTACCATAGTTTGGTCATCCACTCTTCCACTGATGGGCATGTAGGTTGTTTCCATCTTTTTGCTATTGTAAATAGTAGTGCTATGAACATGAGTGTGCATATATCTGTTTCTATCCTGGTTCTCACATCTCTAGTATATATACCTAGCAATGGGATTGCTGGGTCAAATGGTATCTCAAATTCCAGCTTTCTAAGGAATCACCATATTGTTTTCCACAGCAGTCGTATCACTTCACAGTCCCACCAGCAGTGTATGAGAATCCCAATCTCTCCACATCCCTGCCAGTATTTTGTTATTTTCTGTTTGTTGAAACTGGACATTAGTGCTGGGATGAGATGGTATCTCTTTGTTGTTTTGATTTGCATCTGTCTGATGGCCAATGATTGTGAACATCTCTTCATATATTAGCTGGCCACCTGAATATCCTCCTTGGCAAAGTGTTTATTCCTATCTTCTGCCCATTTTTCAATTGGATTGTTAATTCCTTTGTGTTGAGGTGGAGTTTTTTATAAATCTTAGAGATAAGTCACTTGCCAGATATGTAATTATCAGCAAATATGAATTTGTTGCTGTCATTTTTGTT
>NW_006921692.1:8767471-8768200 GCF_000298275.1 Orycteropus afer afer
TCATCATGTGTGTTAATGGTCAGTTGTTTCTCTGTCCAAAGGACTCCCTTTAGCATCTTGTAAGGTTGGTCTGGTTTTAACAAATTCCCTTAATTTCTGTTTATCTGGAAATGTCCTAATTTCACCATCATATTTGAGGAACAATTTTACTGTGTACATAATTCAACTTGGTTGGAAATTTTTCTCTTTCAGGGTTTTATCTATACCATCCCATTGTCTTCTCGCCTGCATAGTTTCAGCCAAGAAATCCGAGCTTGGTCTTATTGGTTGCTGCTTGTAGGTAACTTTTCATTTTTTCCATGCTGCTTTTAGGATTCTTTCTTTGTCTTTGGTTTTGGTGAGTTTGATGATGATATGTTTAGGTGATTTTCTTTTGGGGTCTATCCTGTGTGGGGTTTTTCGACTTCCTGAATGGATATACTCTCATCTTTCATCTTATCAGGGAAGTTCTCTTCCAGCAAATCTTGGACAATTTTCTCAATGGTTTTGTTTTTCTCTTCCTGCTCTGGAATTCCAATGACACGTAGGTTATTCCTTTTGATGGTATCCCACATGAACCTTAGGCTTTCTTATTTTATTTTGATCTTTTTTCTGATTGATCCCTTTCCAAAGAAGTATTCAGGTATTTGTTTTCAATTTCATTAATTCTGTCTTTGCATCAATTCTACTCTTTGCCCTTTCAATGTTTTATCTATTTCTGAAAATTTAGTATTAATCTTCTTGATTTCT
>NW_006921692.1:8768760-8778274 GCF_000298275.1 Orycteropus afer afer
ATCACTTTAAAATCCAAAATGGTTGTCACTTATAAAGATTCAAAATGGCTGCACCCTTGGTCACTTTAAATATCCAAAATGGCTGCTGTGTTTAAACAATCAAAATGGCTGTGCCCTCTAGAGAGCAGAAAGTTCACAGCTCAGGTTTTCTCCCTCCTTGCTGTTTCCCTTCCTAGTCATAGACCACCAGCACAGTTGTTCCTGCAACCCTTGGTGACCAGGACTGATCTTTAGGTCAATTCTCAGGTCTCAACACCACTTACAAATATTCAGGCTATTGATCCAATCAGAGTAGCTGACAGTCCACAGTGCTGACTAACTCTGTACTCACTGTTTTCTTTCAGGTTTTTCCACTAGTTGATGCCTATTCCACTTCTGTAGAGTTCCTTTCAAAGCTCAGGGCTCCAGGATTATTTTCTATTATCTCTGTCAATTGGTTTTTCTTTTCTTTGTTGAAAAGAGTCTGTGTTGCTTGTCTGCCTATTCCTCCATCTTCAGGAAAAGTTCATTTTCATTTATAGAAATGGGGACCTAAAGAGATTACTTTTGATCAGTTCACCTCAGCTGGTAATAGCAAAATTGAGTTTCAAAAATCCAGAGGTTTTGACTTCAAAGTGCATGAATCTGCATTGCCATGCTGACTCTGCCTTCAGGCTGCCAAGAGCTTGGCTGCTGCCTATCTAGCCAGGAGGTAGTCAACCTCCTGGAAGGGTGTAGTTTAGGTGCTAAACAAATTATAGATTTCTTCCTTCCTTCAGTTGTAGCAAAAAACCCCACTCATCCTCAAAATGAAATTAAAAGGATTTATTCAAAGAAAAAAGATAAAGAGATGCATTTGAATGCAGGAAGATACCAGTTCACATAAGCAAGAGGACTCCCACTGAAAACTTCTGACAAAGACAGATACTGTCTAGGAAACAAAGAAATTAAAATGCAATCCTTTGATTGGTTAGTCTTTGGCTGTGGTTACAAGGAAGATGGGTTAGAAGTGTGGAATAGGCTTCTACTGGAAAATTGAGTATAGAGTGATTGATTTTAGGAACTAATTACAGAGGTGTTCAATCATAGTCACATATCCTCCAGGTAAGATCATAAAACATTACTGGTAGATGTTTGAACAGCTTTAACCAGATGCGTCAGGAATTTGTGAAAACTAACTTGTACCAGAACTTTTTACCCTGAAACAGGTTGTTAAACACAAACTCTTTAAGTTGTCTGGGAAACTTTAGATAAGACTGGTTCCAAAACCCTTTCAAACAATTATTTTTATTACATCCTTGTCATGAAGAAATATTTCTTGGGGCCACTTTATAAGAAAGACAGCTGTGTCAAGATTCCCTTCCTAAAAGTGTATTTCTTTCACCTCCTGGCTTGACCATAGAGAGAAATTGCTTCTTAGTTATGGCTTTCAGCAATTAACAAAGCCAGATAACAGAGGCTTTGGGAGGTTTGCACAGACTCTGCAGCTAAGCAAACATGGAATCACAGGCAGTCAGGCAAGTAAAAGACCAGTTTAATTCAGCAAGGGCTGAGTTTAATTCAGTCATTTAGTTTTGGTTAAAAAAAAAAAGGTTTTATGAATTTCTAATTTTTTCCTTCTTTCTTTCTTTTTTTTCAGAATTGTTGAGTTGCTTAAGTTGAGATTTTCTCTCTTGCCTGTTATTTAACTGTTTATTTTTATGTATAGGTTTTTTAAAAAAAAAAAAAAAAAAAAAAAAACGTTGTCCAAAGCTATGTTACATCAAGACATACATAGAGATTAAGTTAATTTAACTCTTCATGCTTTTTTTTAAAAGCCCACTAGCATTCAAGTTCTTTAATATTAAAATAATTTCCTACATTAGCTCACTCCCAAACCCCTAGTAAAAGTTTAATTTGTAGGCACTTCAATCTTTCACACATGAACTCTTAAATGTATGTATATATGTATGTATGTATTTCTACTCATGGAGAAAGACAGGAACACATTACATTTTGGGTAAATAATGACTGCTTTATTTCCCTCTCATATAATTTATTGAAGATTGGTGCATCTTACAGTAAATAGCAAAGATCAGAATTGGACTGAAATGAAGTGCAGGTGTTATACTCTGTGTGCAAACAGCTTTCAAATGACATAGAAACAGTCTTTCAAAAGTGTTTCGTGATCTTCTCTGCAATTTTTCTCATTGCCCTGAGATGTAATTCAGCTGAGCCAAGAGGCTTAAATTCAGTAGACTGTCTTTCAAAATAGCATAGTCAAAATTATTTTTAAAATACAGAAAATGGCCCAAAGCTCAGTACATACATATACATGACATTGATTCTCTAAACTTTGTAATTTTTATTCTACATTGTGTCAGTCCCACATTTCTATGGAATCCATCTGACATATAATCTGTCAGTTTCTCAGCAGTGATAATTTCATGCAAAATCTTAAATCTGATCTGAAATATTTTCTCTTGTTTTGCTGACTGAGCAATGTAAACGACAATCAGTAAGACAAGAGGGAATATATATATATATATATATATATATATATACACACACACACACACACACACACACACACACACACATAGATATACATACACACACACATACATAGATATACACACACACACATATGTAGATTCGGGGTGCAGTGCCTAAGGCAGGAAGACCGAAGAAGAGTTGATGCTTTTGAAGTGTGATTTTGGTGAAAAATACTGAGAATACCATGGACTGCCAGAAGAATGAATAAATCTGTCCTGGAAGAAGTGTACGTGGAATGCTCCTTGGAAGTGAGAATAGCCAGACTTCGTCTCACCTACTTTGTATTGTAGGAAGGGATCATTTCCTGGAGAAGGATATCATGTTTGGTTAAGTAGAGGATTGGCAAAAAAGGAGCAGATCCTTGTTGAGATGGATTGACACAGTGACTGCAATGATGGGCTCAAATATAGCTAGGATTGTGAGGATGGTGTACAACTGTCAGTGTTTCATTCACTATGAGTCAGAGCCAACTTGAGGGTACCTAACAACAGCAACAACGTACATATATACAGACTGGATTAGATATTTATGCTCTAAAGTAGTTGAGAACTTTTGAGAATCTTAAATTGATGATTGCCAAAATAATATTTTTTTGTTAACATATCATTGTGATAGTACTATAGGGAATGAACTGAATGAGGACAATACTGTATGGAGGTCATTATAATAATTTAGGTGAGAAACTATACATACTGAATTAGAATAGACACAAGGTGATACAAGAAAGGGAGGTATAAAATGTCTTAAAGAGGTAGAATCATAGTCCTGGTAATTAATGTGGTTTTGGATATTGGGCCAGGATAGGAGAGAAGAACAAACCTAAAATGTATTTGAGTTTTTCTCTTATGCAACTAGTGAATGTTGGTGTCTTTGTGAAATAGTGAACATAGGAAGTAAAGTAGGTATAGAAGGTGTTTAATTCAATTCTGAACATAATAAGTACAAGGTGCTTGCGATTTTCAGTGGCCATCCTATGGATCTGGAGCTTAATGGGGATTTGGGTGTGTATTTATAGATGAGTTTGTAGATGGTAGTTGAAGGCATGTTTTTAGGTGAAATTGCCCAGCAAGTGTGGAGCTGGAAGAGAAGACAAGGAATGGAACCTTAAGGAACACAACATTCACGGCTAGCATAGAGGTAGAAAAGCCTAAAAATAAAACTGATAAAGGAAAGAGACAATAGAGGGATAAGAGAAGGACTAAGGAAGCCTGGCATCACTGAACCCAAGGTATTCCTATTTGTGTTTGAGCTGTTCTAAACAGATGAGCATACCATGTTTTGAAAAGCCTTCAGGTATTACCCAGACATATCTTATGTTTTCTTAGTTCCTTACTTTTACTTCTTGAATGCCCTCCTCAATCTCTGCTTAAATTATGTCTACTGTGAAGCCCTCCTTTATTCTTCTACTTTTCATTACACTGAACTTTTGGGACTGTCTTAAAAAAAAAATAAACAAAACAAAACAAAACCCAAGCTCACTGCTGTCAAGCCAATTCCACTCATTGCAAGCCCTCCTTGGGTTTCCTAGGCAGTATCTCTATAGAAGTAGATTTCGTCTATGTTTTCTAGAGAAGCAAAACCAGTAAAGCTTACACCCACACACACACACACACACATATGTATATACATCAAGAGAGAAATTTATCTTAGGAAAATGGCTCACACAATTTTAGAGGCTGGCAAGTCCCAAGTTCCTGGACCAAACATCAAGCTGGAGGTTTTCCTCGACTCACGCAGCTTCAGGGTAGGCAATATAAGAGGCTGCTGTCTTCAGCAGATGAAAAATCCAAGATCAGCAGGCTCACAGGACAGTTGTAGGCAGTACAACAGGATCCAGATCCACAGAAGTTTCTCGAATTTCCCCGGGATGTCCATTTATATATTGGAAGCAGGTCACACCCCTAAGCAAACTCCCTTTCAACTGATTGGCTGCTCAAAGCATATACATCGGAACTTATAGGAACAACCACATTGCAACTGCTTAGACCATTCAGAATCATGGTCCAGCCAAGTTGACACACAACCCCAACTATTACAGTGACCGAAATCCTGGTAGTGTTAAAAAATGAACTTTGCAGTTATGTATGCCCACCCTGTTTACCAAAACAAAGACTGTGTGTTTCAGTTTGTGATAGATGTCTTAGGTAGAATTCACTAGAAGAAGAGCCTGAGACAGGGATTTAGGTGCACATGATTCATCAAGGGAATTCTCTTCACACAAAAGTTGGAAGGAAGTGGAGAAAGCAGGATGTGATGTCAAGTAGTCTAGTTTGGGCCAGGGCCACTTTTGCTATAAAGTTGTCCTTCCTTAAAGCATGATTGTCTAGCTTTTGTATTCCTGAGTTCGTCCAGGGCAATGCTCCAGAGAAGGTCACAGTCACATGTGTAAGTCATTAGTTGAGCCCTGGAAGCACATGGAGGAAGGGTATGATGGCAGATAAAGAGGCATCAACACCTATAGCAGCAGGTGTTCAAAGGTTTTCTGATTGCTTTAGATGTCCTGGACTCCAGCTCTTTGGGTTTTTGTTTGATACTATGGTGAAGAGAATTAGTTTCACCATCTCTCTGCCTTTCTCTCTCTCTCCACCTTCACCTTCAATCCTTTCCATTTAAACTTCATTTTTTTGTATTTATTTCTTTGGAAAAAAAAGTCTAAAGATGAAAATAAGAATCTCTAAATTCTAAGGTTATCACTTACGATAATCACTGTTGATATTTCAGTGTATTTTCTTCAAATTTTTGTGAAAGCATTTTTAGAGTCAAGATCATACAGTAAGTTAAATAAAAGCAATCATTTTATTTACTGTTTTTGCTTATTACTTTTGAATTTATTAAATTGCTGACTATATAAAATTTTATTATGTGATTGAACTGTAATTTATTTGCTTATTATCATTCACTTAACTTTCGGCTTTTAGGTTTCCCTATACCTTCACTTTTATATATATATATATATATATATATATATATATATATATATATATATATTTTAAAAAGCTTTGGTAACATGTTTTGCATAAAAACCTTCTCCATCTCTTAGATTATCTCTTTAGAATAAATTCCTAAAAATGAAATTATTGAGATAAAAGTCATGATCATTTTAAGGTGCTTCAGAGACATTGCAAATTGATTCTTGACAAGGTGTGAAATTTAGATTTTCACCAGCAATGCATGAGAATGCTTATTTTGCTATACTACCGTAAGGGTAGTAGACTGTTCTCTATAAAATTAATTCCTCAGTTCTCTTCAATGGAGACAATCACTGAAACAAAGTTCTTATGTTTCCTGCTACAGATACATACTCTGTGTTTATGATATTTTTCGATGTGTGGATTTTTTTTTTTAATTTTACAAAGACAAATTCATTATATAGACAAATCTGTTAATATTCTTCATGATCTATTCCCTCTCTCACCGTAGCGCTTAAGAAACCACACTATTTGTTTTCCTCTCTCCTTTATCATTGGTTGGTTACTGTAATCATTTTGGTCAAAGAAGAACCATACTGATCTTGAAAACTTAACGGAAGTAATCCTTGTACACTGTATTGGCTCAATCCATTTCACCCCTCTCAGTGGAGCCCACATGATCATCCGCATACAATGTTAGCCTTTGGTTTGCAAATAAAGTAGAAACAATCAGCTTGATCTCTACTGAGGTAAGGGCATCAGAAAAAAAGTCTATATGCTTCTATTTAGAGGTTTGGAAAGTAATGATGATTTTACGCACTGCCTTTAGGGAATATACATTTCAAGTAAAGGAGTTGTATGTGGATAGGATAAATCAGAATGAAGCAAATAGGTGGAATAGGCTAGGTATGAATAAAAAAGCAAATTTCAGACTTTTTTTTGTTTAAACTATACCAGTTAATAGCCCCTACTTACCAAAGCATACAAACTCTCTCAAATGCCCTCCTTCCTGTCTGTTATACTAAATTCCACAGTGACAAGATATTCTATTATATAGAGGATTGCATATATAGAATTCTGCCAAACTGGAATAGTTTTGTTTTCTCTTTGTTCATTCTTCTTAAATCATTCTTTTAGGTTATTTTGACATTCAGGTACTCAGAACTAGAAACCTGAACAAAGTCACGCTGAATCTATATGATGTTAGGATTAGGATAAAATGAGTAAAAAAAGCTATTACCCAAACATACTATAAAACTGCATAATAATGTATTCAGAATGTGTGGGCAAATAATTGCAAATGTTCAAAAAATTCTACCCTAGACCTCAGATATTCTGATTCCTTAAAATAAAATTCCACTAGTTAGTGGAACTAGTTTATATTTTATTAAAATATATCAGAAAAAATCTAAATTTTTCCTAATGAAAAATACTAAATAGCTTTATCTGGTAAATATAAATTTAAATCAAAGAAGCAGAGTCTGAACTGAGGAAGAAAATTTGATGAAGGAACACAGAAGTTCTCTTCTGTCTTAGAGAGTAATGTTGAAAGATTTATCTTTCTGCCTGGGGTAGGAGTTGGAGATGGGTGGAAATTCAGGTCACAATTGGGGTCTCTCTAGTGATGAAAGAAAAGCAGTGAATGTCTTTGGGGCTCCATGTCTTTGGCATAAACAAGTGGGGAACTGGGCTTGATTTTTAAATTATGTGATCTATGACTAGGTTTCATTATGTTCTTCCTTTCCTTATAATGAGATAGGAATGAGAACCTACTTTGATCCATTCACATTTTCTTCTCTTGCTAACAGTAGTTTTCTTTGGGACAACTGGATGAAGGGCAAAAAGGGAAAGAGATGACTTTTCCCAATGGAATAACATTTAGAGGGACATTGGTGGAACACAAAGACAAAACCTTGGGAGCAAAATATAAACTATGGAGAGTAGCTTTTAACATAAATTTAGAGCTTGTGTAGAAGGAGCTCATGCTTTTCAAAGCTGATTATAGTAACAAAAGGGCTGGAGGAGAATAGTAAGATGGCTAGGTACCAACTGTCTTCTTCTACTAGTAAGATATAACACATAAAAAGCCCATTGCCAGAAATTCCAATTCATAGGACTGCTAACCAGAAAGCTGGTGGTTCAAACCCACCAGCCACTCCTCAGAAGGAAGGTTGGGCAATTTATTTCTGTAGTGATACTGCCTCGGAAACCCAAGAAGGGGTCGCTATGAGTTGGGTCTGACTTGACGGCAAATAACAACAACAACAGGACCCTATAGGACAGAGTAGAACTGCCCATAGGGTTTCCAAAGCTGTACATCTTTATGGTAGCAGACTGCTGTATCTTTTTTTCCAGGGAGAGGTTGGTGGGTTGGAACTGCTGACCTTTTGGTTAGCAACTGAGTACTTAACTACTGCACCACCAGGTCTTCTTGTAGCACATAAGAAATAATCAAATATTCATTAAGAGAATTATATGCAGTGGAACAAATACAGACATCTTGCTATTAAAATGTATAGGACATAGAAGTTCATCTTGGAAAGTTTTGCAAAGAGTCACAAATTTTAGGTGAGGTATTTTAAGGTTATTATTTTCCGACCTACTCTCCTATTACTCTCTCTTGATTCAAGCACCCTCTCGATACAACGGTCTCTTCACTGTTCTCAAAAATACCAGAAATATTTCACCTTAATGCTTTGGCAGTGGGGCAGGCATACCTCGGAGATATTGCAGATTTAGTCCCAGACCACCACAATAAAGTGATTATTGCAATAAACTGAGTCACATGAATTTTTTGGTTTCTCAGTGTGTATAAAACTATGTTTACACTATACTCTAGTGTATGAAATGTTCAATAATATTATGAGAAATCTTGAAATATTGTGAGACTTACCAAAATGTGACAGAGAGACATGAAGTGATAAGCACATACTATTGAAAAATAGGCAGAGACTTGTTTGATGCAGAGTTGCCACAAAACTTTAATTAGTAACAAAACAAAAACACAGTATCTTCTAAAGTGCAATAAAGCAAAGCACAATGCAACAAGGTATGCTTGTATTCCTGCCCATGTAATACCCTTTCCTAGATATTCCTCTGGGTAATTCCCTCATCCTTTAAATCTTTGTTCAAATGAGGCATTTGAACTACCCTTCCTTCTCCCATCCCAGCCAATTACCCATTCCCTGACAATTCTTCCTATCCTCTTTATCCTGCTCTACTTCTTTGTTCTCTAGCATCGTCTGGAGTTTCTGGGTAGTGTAAATGGTTAATGTGCTTGTCTGCTAAGGGAAAGGTTGGCACTTGAGTCTACCAAGACGCTCCTCAGAAGACGGGCCTGGTGAGCTACTTCTGAAAAATCAGCCATTAACATGTCTATGGAGCACAGTTCTACTGTAACACACGTGGAGTTGTCATGAGTTAGAGTTGACTCTAAGGGAACTGATTTTTATCACTTATAATCTTCAGTACAGCTGGATAATAAATAAGGAGACCAAAGAAGAGTTGATGCTTTTGAGTTGTGTTGGCAAAGAATACTGAGAGTACTGTGGACTGCCAGAAGAACTAATAGATGTGTCCTGGAAGAAGTGCAGCCGGAATGCTCCTTGGAAGCGATAATGGCCAGACTTGTCTTACCTAGTTTGGTCATGTTGTCAGAAGGAACCATTCCCTGGAGAAGGATATCATGCTTGGTAAATTGGAGGGTCAGTGAAAAAGAGGAAGGCCCTTAACAAGATGGACTGATACAGTGGCTGCAATGATGGGCTCAGGTACAGTAAAAATTGTGAGGCTGGCCCAGGACTGGGCAGTGTTTTGTTCTGTTGTACATAGGGTCCCTGTGAGTTGGAGCTAACTCAATGGCACCTAACAACAACAACTTTCAGTACATTTTACTTATTTTCAATATGTATTGTTATCTCTTCCCCACACACCTTCTACTTCCTTCTAGAATTTCAAGCTTAAATAGGGCAAGGATTGTTGTTTTGCTCATGAATATATGCAAAACACCCAGCACAGTGCCTGCTAAAAAAAAAGTACAGAAGTTATTCAACTAGTATTTGTTAAACAAGTGAATGTTTATATAATCCATA
>NW_006921692.1:8778374-8779563 GCF_000298275.1 Orycteropus afer afer
TATACTTTTGCTGTATGTAGGAGGTGCAAAAACAGGAAATCAGAGAGATTAAGGGTTTCCTTTGTTTCCTGGGAGAAAACTATCTAGAAATTAGTCATTTTACTACACAGTCTATATAGTTTCCTGAGAATTTGCATTTGAATTATGCTTAAAAACTCTCAAAGGTCTGTGTTATATTTTGGCTCTCTTTGTCTTAATAATACCCTTGTTACATTTTGTAATAATTTCAAGATGAGGAAGTAATCTCTACTTTACAAATTAGGAAACTAAAATCAGAGAGGCAAATATTTGCCCATAGTCTCACATTCAGCAAATGTGACCTCACATTTTAGAAAAGTATCCCCGTTTTTTCATTCCATAAGCTCTCTCATTATCAGAGAAGGCAGAAGGACTATACCACTGAGGGGACAAAACGAAGGGGAGAGTGTGATGGCTATCAACAGAACAAAATCAGAGGACAAGCTCAGAGACAGATAGTTAGAGACAAAGGGGAGCATTTCCATTTATAATGACTTATATTTATTGTTCAAAATCCAAAACAATTTTAAAAACTTAAAAAGATATCTATATTTTTACAGTATTCATTAGTGCCTTAAAAATCAGGAAATTTAGATTATGAAAGGAGATTTATTATTATAGTCTATTTTTTATCATGTAACTATACCCTGTCTGGAAAATTATGGGCAATGCTCTGAAGGCTTGTCATTATTTTCCAGTCGTTCTCAGCATTCTAGCTATGATTCTCAATATCAGATAGCAATTTTTGCTCTTTGTTATCAAGTATTTATCAGATATTTTATTTCTGGATACACAGCTGTTAACTGTAAAAATTATTCTTTAAGTGTCAACCTTCAATCATTCAGCAATTTCATTTCTATTTTTTTCTCCTACCAGCTGTTCTATTGATGGTCTAGAAATTGTTCCTTTTGTGTCTAAAATTAAAACAGAAATTATGAAATAAAAAGATTATATGTAAAAAGGGATGGTGGAATCATAAGAATATGTGTGCTTAGCTCCAAAAGACTGAGATGTACGTCTTGTGAACATACACATACACTTTAAATGCATATATGTTGTTGCTGTTGTTAAATGCCGTCAAGTCGTTTCTAACTCATAGCGACCCCATGCACAGCAGAACGAAACACTGCCCGATCCCGCGCCAGCCCCACAATCCCTGCTATACTTGAGC
>NW_006921692.1:8780180-8811076 GCF_000298275.1 Orycteropus afer afer
CTTTATGTTGAGATGTAATCCATACTGCAGACTGTATTCTTCAACCTTCATCAGTAGGTGCCTTAAGTCATCCTCACTTTCAGCAAGCAAAATGCATATATGCACATGTACAAATTTTTATTCATACTTGCTTTATTGAAACAATTCTGGAAGAGTCTTCACTACAGTATAAGGACATATACTTGCTAGTTACTCAGCTAAATGCTAAAACACAGCTTCAGAAAGTGAATACATTATTATTTTTGTTTTATACTTGATGAAACTGAAGCAGATGGAAATTAACTTAGTCAAAGGGCCACCGGTAGTAAGTTGCAGAGATGATATGGAATTTAGTTTGTTCCTCATTACAAACAGTTCATGATCTTTTCCCTTTGTCTCATTTTTTTCTGAAATATATTAGACATAAAACTCTACAGAGAAAATGAAATTCTATGTGCCTATCATTCTGTTCAAGAAATAGAACACTACAAATACTGTTGGATCCCTAATTATATCTTCCCAAATCTGTTCTTTTCCTTTCCTCCTGAGTCTTGGATTTGTATTTATCATTTGCATTTATGTCTTTATGTGTTGATTACATGTGTGTCTCTAAATAATGTTGTTATTTGATATTTAAAAATTTTATATACTGTTTTAATTTTTGCGCATATTTATATTTCTACCCAACATTATTTTCATTACTTTAGAATATTCCTTTGCTTGAATACAAAATATTTTTTTTTGTCTGCAATAGTATTTATCTTTATTGTCTGTACCTCTTGTGTACCTTTCCCTGTCTGCCTTTTCCTTAGTGATACTGTGCTAGTCACACACTTTTGTTAAAATTGTATAATACAATTCTTGACCCTTTTATTGATAGATGCTTAGCAATTACTTTCTTTTCTTACTGATTTCTTTTATTATGGTAATTAGCACTTATTTTAAATTTTGATCCTTGGATAAGAAACCCAATGGGAATTGCTGAGTCAGGATCGACTTGATAGGAGTGAGTTTGGTTTGGTTTGGAATATGGTGTCTTATTGTGGTTTTTCTTTCTGCATTTTTGATTTATTTTAAATATATTGATTTGTTTTATGAAATTACTGTGAGGTTGGCAAGCCCAAAGCCTGAAAGTCAGGCAACAGGCTGGAAACTCTTTAGTCTTGGATCTGAAATTAGTAGGCCTAGAGGCAGGTTAGAAATTCAGATAGGATACCTATTTACTATCTTGAGGCAAAACCTCAGTTTTTGCTCTTAAGGCCTTCAACTGATTGGATTAGGCCCACCCACACTTACAGATTCTGCTTTCAAGATTCTAGTGCTGTCTGCCACTTGTGTTGCCACCATAAAAATGGCATCATTTTTTTTAGAATGGACATTGTTCTCAAAGACTTTGGAAGTATAGCTAATACTACTATGCCTCTAAATACTCCATGAGTCAGGTGTTTAAGTATCAATAACTGAGAAATTTAGTCATTTTCAGATTTACTTGAATTAAATAAAGAGAAAAATTAGGTGCATGATATTTATAATTAGTTACATCACTTATTTATAAATCAATAGAACCAAATATTTAAGTAAAACAACAAATAAAAATAATTTTTAAAAACCTGAATGGAGACATATAATAAAACTGTATAGCTAAGGTTTTGTTGACTTTGACCAATTTCTTAAATCAATGTTTTCAAAGATCCTTGTGGCTATCATAAAGGAGCTCTGGTGGCATAGTGCCTAAGGCATCTGACTGCTAACCAGAGAGCTGAAGGTTCAAACCCACCAGCCACTCCTCAAAAGGACGGTTGGGCAATGTACTTCCATACTGATACTGCCTCGGAAACTCAAGGCCTCAGAAACCCAAGGAGGGGTTGCTATGAGTTGGATCTGACTCCACGGCAGTGCATAGTACGTTATTTATTTTCTAAACCAGAACACTGGGGAGATAAGAGTGGATTTACTTACATTTCAGAAAAATATTTTTGTCCAGGTGCCTTCTGAGCCTAATGATAACACCATATTCTGTTAGCAATGTAGCTGGACCTTCAATACTGTTGTTGTTGTTGTTGTTATGTGCCGTTGAGTCGGCCCCGACTCATAGCGAACCTTCAATACTAGAACTTCTAAAAGCACTTCCTTCTACAGAGCCCAGAGAAGGATACTCAGTCCAATTATTTCTCTCTGCCTGCTGAGCAAAAAAGGTTCTGACCCAAAGTCACACAGCTTGTTAGAAACCAAAGAAAAACAAAGCCCCAGGCTTATATTTTCAATTTAGCGTCTTTCTCTTTCTTTCACTGTAACCTATTCACTTGAATATAGATGATACTACTGCACTTTAGAAGATAGGATATATGTGTTGTTGTAGTGGTGGTTGTAAGGTGTCATTTAGTCAATTCTGTTTCATATAGTACAACAGACTAAAACACTGCCTGGTTGTGCACCATCCTCACAATTGTTGCTATGTTTGAGCCTATTATTGTAGTCATTGTGTGGCTGCTGCTGTAGGCATTTTCAAATAAATATTATTTTATGGTATCATAAGTAGCAATAGTATTTGAGTTTATAGATGAAGGAGCAATTCATAATATTCATATATATATATATATATATATGTATATATATGTGTGTGTGTGTGTGTGTGTATGTATATATGTATGTATGTATATGAAGACTAAGGTGCATCTGACCTAAGCTGCGGTGTTTTCAATAGCCTCATATGCACATGACAGTTCGACAATGAATAAGAAAGATCGAAGAAGAATTGATTAATTTGAATTTGGGTATTGACAAAGAATGGTGAATACACCACGATCTGCAAGAAGAATGAACAAATCTATCTCTGAGAAAATAGAGCTGGAATGCTCCTTAGAAGCAAGAATGACCAGACTTTGTCTCTCATGTTGTCAGAGGAGACCAGTACCTGGAGAAGGATATCACATTGGGTAAAGTAAAGTGTTAGTGAAAAATGAGAAGACTCTTAATGAGGTGGATTGACACAGTGGCTGCAATGATGGGCTCAAGCAGGACCATGATTATGAGGATGGCACTGTACTGGGTAGTGATTTTGTGTTGTACACAGAGTTCCCAGGAGTCTGAACCAACTCTATGGCACCTAACACCAACAATGAATAAATATAATATAACATATATATATATGAAAGGAAAGAACCTATAAGTTGATCTTTATTGTTTCTTCCCTGGGTGGTGCAAACAGTTAAGCACTCAACTATTAACTGACAGGTTGGCGGTTCTGCCCACCCAGAATTGCCTCAGACAAAGGCTTCATTATCTGTTCTCAAAAGGTCACAATCATGAAAACCCTCTGGAGTGCAGGTCTGCTCTACAACACAAAGAGTTACCTGAGTTGGAATCAACTCAATGGCTACTAGTTAAGTTTGGTTTTTATTGTTCCTTTCAGTTCTAATGTCCTCTCAATCTATGGATCCTCCCAGTACAAAATGATATACAGCAAATAGAAATAGTGATGCCTTTGTAGCTTTAAAACATTATAAATTCCTTCAGTACACATGTACTCCCAAAAGCATAGGATAAAAATAACCACCACAGCTGAAAGGAGTATCTATTCTCCCTTTAATGTTGCTACATCTTGCACTCTCTTGCTCCCGCCATTTCCCTGTCTCATTCACTCTCAATCTGTGTAATGAACTCTGTTCATGAATGAATGCAGTGTGGTAGAATCAAAAGTGAATACAGACATACCTCAAAGACAGTGCTGGTTCAATTTCAGAGCACTGAATGAAAGAATTGCAATACAGTGAGGCACATGAAGTTTTAGGTGTTTCATCGCATATAAAAGTTATGTTTACACTATGCTGTTTATTAAGCGTGCAACAAACAGCATTTTGAAAAAAGTGTGAAATATTGTGAAAATTACCATAATGTGGCACAGAGATATGAAGTGAACACATGCTGTTGGGATAAGGATGCCAATAGATTTGCTCAATTTAGGGTTACCACAAACCTTAAATTTGTAAAAAATGAAATATGGCTGTAGGCTTTGGTTGAAGATAAAAAAGTTATTTGTATCCCAACTTTGTGATCTGAAACTACATACCTTTCTGATTCTTGGTTTCCTCTATGTAAGTGAATGTTATTCATATAAACACTTGTGCAGGTTGCTATGAGGATCAATGGTAATGGATACAAAATGCCCAGTACAGTTCTGTGATGATAATACACTAATGGTGATCAGATTATTGTCATTACAAAACTAGTTACACTGAAAACTGAAGGCAAGAGAAAGGAGGAGGCAAAGGACTCAGCTTTGTCTCCCCAAAAGTTATAGTTGTAAAAATCACTCTTCTTTTTGCTGTTTTAAGAGTCAGATCTGCTCAAGTACAAGGGACACATTTAGTTCCTTGCTGTTTTAAAAATTCATTTGAGGCACAGTTCTACTTTGATGGACTCTAGCATTACTGACTACAAGTTCCAATACAGTGGTGCTGCCTGAATAATATCTTAAGGCATATTTTTTATCTTGCTCTATGTTGCTTATAGCTTATAAATGAGTTATCTTTGGTTTTAGATGAAAGTATGATGAGGTGAAAAGTCAGATTCAACTAAAAATGTGCCACTGTAATTAGTTAAAATGAAGGCACAGTACTGAAATATACAATGTTGTTGTTAGGTGCCACTGAGTTGGCTCCGACTCATAGGGACCCTACGTACAACAGCACGAAACACTGACTGTCCTGTGTCATCCTCACAATCTTTGCTATACTTGAGCCCATCGTTGTAGTCACTGTTTCATTCTGTCTTGTTGAGTGCCTTTCCCTTTTTCACTGACCCCCACTTTACCAACCATGATATCCTTCTCCAGGGAATAGTCCCTTTTGACAACATGACTAAAGTAGGTGAGACAAAGTCTGGCCATTCTCACTTCCAAAAAGCATTGTGGCACACTTCTTTCAGGACAGATTTGTTACTTCTGCTGGCAGTCCATGATACTTTCAGTATTATTTGCCAATACCGCAATTCAAAAGTATCAACTCTTCTTTGGTCTTTTTATTCATTACCTAGTTTTCACATGTGTATGAGGCAACTGAAAATACCATGGCTTGGGTTGGGTCCACCTTAGTTTTCAAAGTGACATCTTTGCTCTTCAACACTTGAAAGAGGTCTTTTGCAGCAGATTTGCCCAGTGCAATATGACATCTGAATTCTTGACTGCTGCTTCCATGGGTGTTAATTGTGGAACCAAGTAATATGAAATCTTTGACAACTTATGTTTTCTTTATGTTGAGGTGTAAGCCATACTGCAGACTGTAATCTTTAATCTTCATCTTTCAGTTAGCAAAGTTGTGTTGTCTGCATAGCGCCAATTGTTAATGACTCTTCCTTCAATCCTGATGTTGCATTCTTCTTCATATAGTTCATCTTCTTAGATCATTTGCTCAGTATACAAGTTGAATAAGTATGGTGAAAGGACACAACCCTGATGCACACACTGCCTTATTTTTAACCATGTAGTGTCCCCTTGTTCTGTTCAAACAACAGCCTCCTGGTCTATGTACAGGTTCTTCATAAGCACAATTAAGTGTTCTGGAATTCCCATTCTTATCGATGTTATCCATAATTTGTATGATCCACACAGTTGAAAGCCTTTGTGTACTCAATAAAACACAGCTAAACATCTTTCTAGTATTCTTTGCTTTCAGCTGATATCCATCTGACGTTAGCAGTGATATACCTCATTCCACCTCCTCTTCTGAATCCAGCTGGCATTTCTGGAAGTTCCCTGTCAATATACTGCTGCAACTTGTTTTTTAATTATCTTCAGCAAATTTTTGCTTACGTGCAATATTAATGATATTGTTTGATAATCTCCACATTCTGTTGGATCACCGTTATTAGAATGGATACAAATATGAATCTTTTTCAGTAGTTGGCCAGGTAGCTGTCTTCCAGATTTCTTGGCATAGACAAGTGCCTCCAGTGTGGCATCTATTTGTTGAAACATCTCAATGGGTGTTCCATCAATTCCTGTAGCCTTCTTTCTTTATTTTTTTAACCAATTTATTCAGTGCAGCTTCAACTTCATCCTTTAATACCTTTGGTTCTTGATCATACGTCACCTACTGATATAGCTAAATATTGACCAGCTCTTTTTTGTATAGTGACTCTGTGTGTTCCTTCCATCTGTTTTCGATGTTTCCTGTATCATTCAATATTTTGCCCATAGAATCTTTCAATATTTCTACTCGAGGATTGAAATTTTTCTTCAGTTCTTTTAGCTTGAGAAGTGCTGAGTGTGTTCTTTGCTTTTGGTTTTCTAACTCCAGGTCTTTGCACATTTCATTACAACAATTGACTTTGTCTTCTTGAGCTGCTCTTTGAAATCTTTTGTTCAGTTCTTTTATCTTGTCATTTCTTCCATTTGCTTTAGCTACTCTCCATTCAAGGGCAAGTTTCAGAGTCTCTTCTGCATGGACTGATTTTGGTCTTTTCTTCCTTTCCTGTCTTTTTAATGACCTTTTGCTTTCTTCATGTGTGTTGTTCTTGATGTTATCCCACAATTCCTCTGGTTTTCGGTCATTGGTGTTCAATGTGCCAAATCTATTCTTTCGTTCGTCTCTACATTCAGGAGAGACATATTCAAGGTCTTATTTTGGCTCTCATGGACTTGTTTTAATTGTCTTCAACTTCAACTTGATCTTGCATATGAGCAGTTGATGGTCTGTTCCACAGTCAGCTCCTGACATTGTTTTGGCTGAAGAAACTGAGCTTCTCCATTGCCTCTTTCCACAGATACAGTAAATTTGATTTCTGTGCATTCCATCTGGCGATCTCCACATGTACACCCACTGTTTATGATGTTGAAAAAAAGTATTTACAGTGAATTAGTCATTATTCTTGCAAAATTCTATCATGCTATAACTGGTGTCATTTCTATCACCAAAGCTGTATCTTCCAACTACTGGTGATTCTTTTTGTTTCCAACTTTCCTATTCCAATCACAAGTAATAATCAATAGATCTTGATTGTGTGTTTGATCAATATCCGACTGCAGAAGTTGGTAAAAATCTTCAATTTCTTTGTCTTTGGCTGTAGTGGTTGGTGTGTAAATTTGAATAATAGTAGTATTAACTGAGGGAGATGAACTTTTTCATCAGTTTGTCATACTGTGGTGGCTTGCATGTTGCTGTGAGGTTGGAGGCTGTGTGCTACTGGTGTCTTAAACACAGCAGGGTTGCCCATGGTGAATGGGTTTCAGCAGAAGAAAGAGGCCATCCATTTCTCAAAAAATTGGCCAGTGAAAACCATATGAATAGCAGTGAAACACTGTCTGATATATTACAGGACAACTTTATGAATAGCCCTGAAATACTGTCTGATACAGTGCCAGAAGATGAGCCCCTCAGGTCAGAGGGCACTCAAAATTCCACTGGGAAAGAGCTGCCTCATCAGAGTAGAATTATATGGGTAATATAGAGCTTTTGGGACCTCCATTTACTGACATGGCATGACTCAAAATGAGAGGAAACAGGTGCAAAATTCCATTAATAATCAGAACATGGAATGTACAAAGTATGAATCTAGGAAAATTGGAAGTTGTCAAGAATGAAATGGAATGCATGAAGATTGATATCCCTGGAAATAGTGAGCTGAAGTGGACCGTTTTTGGCCATTTTGAATCAGACAACCATATGGTTTACTATGACGGGAATGGCAAATTGAAGAGGAATGGAGTGGCATTTATTGTCACAAAGAATGTATCAAGATCTATCCTGAAGTACAGTACTGTCAGTGATAAGATAATATCCATATGTCTACAAGGAAGTTCGATTAATACTACCATTATTCAAATTTATGCATCAACCACCAAAGCCAAAGATGAGGAAATTGAAGATTTATACCAACTTCTGCAGTCTGAAATTGACTGAACATGCAATCAAGATGGGGTGATTATCACCGGTGATTGGAATGCAACAGTTAGAAACAAGGAAGAATCACCAGTAGTTGGAAAATTTGGCCTTGCTGATAGAAATAATGCTGGAGACTGCATGATAAAATTTTGCAAGATCATTGACTTATTCATTGAAAATACCTTCTTTCAACAACACAAATGGCAGCTATACACATGGACTGCACCAGAGGGAGTGCATAGGAATCAGACTGACTACATCTGTGGCAGGAGGCGATGGAACAGCTCAATATCTTCAGCCAAAACAAAGCCAGGAGCTGATTATGGAACAGACCATCAACTGTTCATATGCAAGCTCAAGTTGAAGTTGAAGACAATTAAAATAAGTCTATGAGAGCCAAAATATGACCTTGAACATATCTCTCCTGAATTTAGAGACTGTCTAAAGAATAGATTTGACACAGTGAATACCAGTGATTGAAAACCAAAGGGATTGTGGGATAACATCAAGAACATCATCCATGAAGAAAGCAAAAGGTCATTAAAAAGACAGGAAAGGAAGAAAAGACCAAAATGAATGTCAGAAGAGACTCTGAAACTTGCCTTTGAGTGAAGAATAGCTAAAGCAAATGGAAGAAATGACAAGATAAAAGAGCTGAAAAGGCAGCAAAAGAAGACAAAGTCAATTATTATAATGAAATGTGCAAAGATCTGGAGTTAGAAAACCAAATGTGAAGAACACACTCAGCATTTCTCAAGGTGAAAGGACTGAAGAAATAATTCAAGCCTTGAGTTGTGATATTGAAATATTCTATGGGCAAAATATTGAATGATGCACGAAACATCTAAAGAAGGTGGAAGGGATACACAGAGTGACTGTACCAAAAAGAATTGGTTGATGTTCATCCATTTCTGGAGGTAATTGAAGAATCAATGGTATTGAAGGAAGAAGTGAGGCTGCATTGAAGAAGGTGGCAAATAACAAGGCTCCAGGAATTGACAGAATACCCAATTGAGATGTTTCAACAAATGAATGTTGTGCTGGGGACACTCACTCAGCTATGCCAAGAGATTTGGAACACAGCTACCTGGCCAACTGACTGGAAGAAATCCATATTTGTACCCATTCCAAAGAAAGGTGATTCCACAGAATGTGGAAATTATCCAACAATATCATTAATATCACATGAAAGTACAATCTTGCTGAAGAAAATTAAAAAGTGGTTGCAGCAGAATATTGACAGAGAACTTCCAGAAATGCAAGCTGGATTCAGAAGAGGACATGGAATGAGGGACATCATTGCTGGTATCAGCTGGATCTTGGCAGAAAACAAAGAATATCAGAAATATGTTTATTAATAAACAATAAAAAATGTGTTTGAGTATGCAAAAGCATTTAATTGTGTGGATCATAAGAAATTATAGATAATATTGAGAAGAATGGAAATTCCAGAACACTTAATTGTACTCATGAAGAACCTGTACATAGACCAGGAGGCCGTCATTCAAACAGAACAAGGGGACATGGCATGGTTTAGAATTAGTAAAGGAGTGTGTCAGGGTTGTATCCTTTCACCATATTACTCAATCTATATGCTGAGGAAATAATCCAAGAAGCTGGACTATATGAAGAAGATCATGGAATCAAGATCAGAGGAAGAAGCATTAACAATACGATATGCTGACAACACAACTTTGCTTGCTGAAAGTGAGGATGACCTGAAGCACTTACTGATGAAGATTGAAGATTACAGTCTGCAGTGTGGATTACACCTCAGTATAAAGAAAACAAAAATCCTCACAACTGGACCAATAAGCAGCATCACGATAAATGGAGAAAAGATTAAAGTTGTTAAAGACTTCATATTACTTGATTCTACAATCAACACAAATGGAAGCAGCAGTCAAGATATCAGATGATGTATTGCATTGAGCAAATCTGCTGCAAAAGACCTCTTTCAAGTGCTGAAGAGCAAAGATGTCTCCTTCAAGACTAAGGTGTACCTGACACAAGCCATGGTATTTTCAATTACCTCATACGCGTGTGAGAGCTGGACAATGAATAAGGAAGACTGAAGAAGAATCGATGCTTTTGAGTTGTGGTGCTGGCAAAGATGCTGAGAGTATCATGGACTGCTAAAAGAACTAACAAATCCATCTTGGAAGAAGTGCAGCCAGAATGCTCCTTGGAAGTGAGAATGGCCAGACTTCATCTCAGCTACTTTGATCGTGTTGTCAGAAGGGACCATTCCCTGGAGATGGAGTGTCAATGAAAAAGGGGAAGTCCCTCAACAAGATGGATTGACACACTGGCTACTACAATGGGCTCAGGTATAGCAAGGATTGTGGAGCTGGCACAGGACCAGGCAGTGTTTTGTTCTGCTGTACATAGGGTCACTATGAGTCAGAGATGACTTGATGGCACCTAACAACAACAACAACAGTATTAACTGGTTTTCCTTGTAGGCACATGGATATTACCTTGTCACTGACATTTCAGGATAGATCTCAAGACATTCTTTGTGATGATGAATGTGACTTCATTCCTCTTTGTCATTCCTGGCATAATGGATCATGACTGTCTGATTCAAAATGGCCAAAACCAGTCCAATTCAATCATTAATGCCTAGGATATCAATCTTTATGTGTTCCGTTTAATTCTGGACATCTTCCAATTTTGCTACATTCATCCTTAGTACATTCCAAGTTCTGATTATTAATGGATGTTTGCATCTGTTTCTTTCCATTTTGAGTCATGTACCATCAGCAGACAGAGGTCCTGAAAGTTATACTCCATACATGTCATTAAGGTTGACTCTTCTTTGAGGAGGCAGGTCTACCCCGTAGTAATTTTGAGTGACTTCTGACCTGAGGGCCTCATCTTTGGGCACTGTATCAAACAATGTTTCAGGGTTGTTCATAAAGTTTTCCAGTAATATATCAGACAGTATTTTACTTCTATTCATAAGGTTTTCGGTGGCCAGTTCTTTGAGAAGTTGATGGCCTCTTCCTTCTTCTGAGTCTGTCTTCACCTGGAAGTTCCACTATAACTTGTCCACCATGGGTGACCCTAGTGGCATTTGACATTCTGGTGGCATAGTCTCCAGCCTCACAGCAACAAGCAAGCCACCACATTATGACAAACTAACAGACAAGTGATGGCAATGGTTGTTAACCCTTTGCCATATATGCTACGGGAGCTCTGGTGGTGTAGTGCCTAAGGCATTAGACTGCTAACCAGAAGGCTGACGGTTCAAACCCACCAGCCACTCCTCAGAAGGAAGGTTGGGCAATCTACTTCTGTAGTGATAGCGCCTTGGAAATGCAAGGAGAGGTTGATAGGAGTCAGATCCAACTCGATGGTAGTGAGTATATATGCTACAAATATTTTTCCTTTGTCATTTGTTCTTTACATTTATTCACATTAATTTTTCTCATACTAAAATTTCCACCTCTCAAGATAAAGAGCTTAACAATTTCTTCTTACACTTTTATCATTTCATTTTTTAATTTTAATATCTTAACTCAATCTGATATTACTATAAGGCATAAATTCTAATTTTGCCTTCACCACCAAATTCCTAGCAAATTATTCCACTCATTTAGTAGACCATCTTTCCCCCTCCTTTATCACTTAACTAAAATATTTTATACATTGAGTAGTTTAAAACATACATAAGTATATGGATATCATGCATATAGGAAAAGCAGGGATCTGAGAAAATGGGCTATAATGCATTTTAACAGAGTAGAACAGAAACTCTCTATATAGGGTTGATGGAGTGTTTCACTGTGCATACAGGAAATAAAATGGAACTCTATATATTTTCAGGGAACAAGTGATAAAAGGGGTATGGGTGTAAATTGAGGAGTAAAAAAGACAATTCTGAACTGTAAATTTTGTGAACCTCATAAGTTTGCTGAAATTTACCTGCTTGTATGATCCCTATACCTTTAATTTTATTTATTCAGCATTATTTAAAACAGGAGCCAAGTACTGCAGTAGCTAAGCCCTCAGCTGCTAACCAAAACATGGGTAGTTTGAACCCAGAAACTGCTCTGTGAAAGAAAGATGTAGCAATGTGCTTCTGCAAAGATTACCACCTTGGAAACCTAATGGGACAGTTGCACTCTATCCTTTAGGGTTGGTATTAGTCAGAATCAATTCTATGGCAACAAGTTTGATGTGTCAGACATTTTGTTAGATGCTGGGATACAAAAAGAAAGAATGAGATTCAGACCATACCCTGCAGGAGTTCACATCATTGACTGCACTTTCCAACTTCTGTTGTAATTTAATTACCTGCTTATGTGCCTAACTCTTTCCCTGGTCAATGATCTTCTTCAGGACAGTGTCCATGGTTTATTTATGTTTGAATTTCTACTGTTTAGAACAGTTCTTGACATATAGTAGCTGCTGATCAATAAGTATCTTCTGAGTTTCCCAGAAACAGAATCTCATTATATCCAAGGGCTATTCATACCCAAACCCATCTGTCAGGTGAAGATAAGAGCCATCTAAGACTGAGCATTCATTGTTGTAAATTAGTGACCTTTTCTCTTTTGTTCAGGCTCCTTCCAATGTTGTCTCTCTACCTTTCTCTACCTCCTCTTTTTCCCTCTGGGTCTAACTGGTTTCCATTGCATCATTGGTCTCCAATATTCCCAAACCCCAGTCTTCTGCTTGAGTTTCTCACCAATGAGGAGTCCTGGCAGGAGATGGGAGGGAGAGAGGGAGGAAAGAGAGGTCAGGACATTGATTTCCCTGGTTCCCTTCCTGTGAGGTTTTCTCACGCTGGCTGTGTCCTTCCACCGAGGATTTGTAATCATTTCAAGGCAGCCTGCTGTTATTCACTCTCCTTTCCTTCTGAGTTCCAGTAACTTCAGCACACTTCATCTCTTCAAGCCCAGGGGAGTCACAGACTGGCAGCTAATAGCTGCCGAGTTCTTGATGATTCTTATATATGCCACACCTGCCCAATCCGCTCCTTACAGAATAATCGCTTTGCAAATAAAACTTCTTTGAACTGTGTTGTTTGAAGTGTGCCATCTATTTGTGTCCTATCAATATTGTTAGTATTGTTATTACTATTTGTCCTATAAAGTATGTGTATGTTGGGGTGGAGGGTGAGGGAGAGGAAGGTAAGTAGAGGCAGATGTTATCTGTGGTTGTGCATTGATAAGAAAGCAATTTAATGTTTGAAGGTATTCAGCAACCAGAAAAGTAGTTTTAAAGGCTAAGATGATACTTTGGCAGAAGGCTCAGTAAAATTAAGACAGGTAAAGCATGGCTGCTCATAAAAATAAGTATGTGCAGTAGGTATTGAGTTCAGTTGATGACTCAGAGTGAGTCATAGTATGTGTGTATGTACATATGTTTCTAGTTTTTGCTTTTTGAATATTTGCCAAGAAAACTTATTTGCCATTATTATCTGAAGGTGGTAATGTCCATCACAAGTAAAAAATTCTATTCTTCACATATTGATTGAGGGACAAAACCTCTATCAAGCTTCTTAGGAACATAGTCTAGCAGTCTAAGAAGTAAGGTTTGAAGGATACCAAAATGATATAACTCACTCATATAAATTTTCTTTTCCTTGATCTTAGGATACATTGAGAAGTGCTCACTTTATTTGTAAGCATAAATTCCAAGTGAATAAAATAAATTACATCTAGTTGCTTTTAGTCAGTTGAATTACTATTCGGGTGGATCATTTACCAAGAATATTTTCTGCTTGTGCTTACTACTGTATTTATCCTTGCATTAAAAGACAAAGGATTATGTAGATGAAAACATCCTAGATATTTGTACTTATTTCATTCATTCTTCTGTTCATTAAGCTTTTCTGGGAATCAATTAAATAAGGGACATAGTGCTAGTTAGGCACTGAGAAATCAGAAATGATTAAGACATTATTTTTCTCAAGGTACTAACATGAAGGTTGATGGGCTGTGCAGACTAACTTCATTAAAGGTAAAGTCCCTTTTTCTTTCTTTTACAAATATATAGGAAGAACTGCTTTAACTTCATTGTAAGTTTTTCAAAGTGGCTGGAGCCTTGGTGGTGCAGTGGTTAATAACTAGGCTGCTAACTGATAGGTTACCGGATTCAACCCAACAGTGACTCTGTGGGAGAAAGATGTGGCAATCTGCTCCTGCAAAGATTACAGCCTTGAAAACCCTATAGGCAGCTGTACTTTCTCTGTAGGAGATCCTGGATAGAGAGGGAGAACAATGTGGAACAAAACTGAAAATCATTTGGAGGAAAAAAAGGGGGGGGGCAGGTTTGCTGGTCCAATAGAGCCTGGTGGAACCACTGAGACTATGGCCCCTAGCTGCCCTTCAGGTCTGGAATTGAACCCACACCTGTGGCTTCCAGCCAAGCAAGAGACAGGCATATGAGTTGAACATTTACCTGAGGTAGCTACACTCCTTGGAGAGAACAATCATGGGAGAAAAAAAGGGCTGCTTATGCACAGGGAGACAGCTTAGGGGGCAGCACAGTGCATGGAGGGATGGGCACAGGGAAGAGGTAACTATGGGGAGGAAGTGGGAGGAGAGTTACACTATGGTAAATTGTGGTCAATGTCATGAGACAAGGTGTATGTGAACTACTGTATGGAAAGTGAATTTGCTCTGTAAATTTTTACCCAAATCACAATTAAAAAAACAAAACAAAACAAAAACCCTACAGGAAGCTCTACTTTGTCCTATAAAGTCTCTATTAGTCAGAATCAACTCCTGGGTAACAGTGTTTTTTGTTGTTGTTGTTGTTGCAGGAGTAGTTCCAAGTGCATTATAGAGACTGGATTGAAAGCTATGCATGGTTATTAGATTTTTCGTGGTGACAGATATCTATGAATTAACATCCTGAGATTTATTTCTTAGTTGTTAATGTTTTCATGAGCCCTGGTCACACTCGATGGCACATAACAATAACAACAACAACTGGTCACACAAACATTAAGCAACTGACTACTAATCAAAAGGCCAGTGATTCAAATTCACCAGCAGCTCCATGGAAGAAAAGACCTGTTGATTTACTCCGTTTAAACATTATAGTCTAGGAAACTTATGGGGCAGTTGTACTCTGTGATATTGGGTCACTATGAGTCAGAATCAACTTGACAGCACACAACAACCACAACAAATATTTTTATAATGTTATTCCAGCTGCAAAACTCTGTACTTGGTTTTTCTTTTTTTTTTAATTTTTAATTGTGATTCGGGTGCAAATTTACAAAGCAGATTCATTTTACTCTCCACAGTTCATACACATTTGTTTCACAGCATTGATTACAATTTCAACAACAAATAGTTCTCCTCCCCTCTCCTCCCCGTAACTACCCTTCCCTGTGTCCTTCTTATCTATGCATTCCTGTTTGTTCAGGTTTCCCCCTTTGCAAATGCTGCCCTTCTGATCTCTCACAGTTGACCAAAGGGGTGTATCTTCTTGGGGTAGGTGTTCTGTTCATAGGCCTTTCCACTGTTTGGTTGAGAGCTGATCCATGGACCCAGTTCAGTTCTTGGCCCGAAGATAACCTGGGGCCATATAGTCTTAGGGGTTCACCAGTCTCTATTCAACCAGTAATTCTGGTCATTTTTGTGTTTTTTAATTTTGTTCCACATTTTTCCTCCCACTCTGTCCAAGATCTCCAATTTTGATCCCTGAGTGGTTGGCATTGGTAACTGGGCACCATGTAATTCTTCTGGTCTGAGGGTCCTGAGGGCTGAAGTTCCATGGTCCATCAGACCCTTGGATTAGCTATTTCCATATGAGTTTGATTTTCTTCACTCTTTGCTCCGGATGAGGGGAGATCAATAGCTGCATTTTAGATGGCCACTCAAAAGCTTTAAGACCCCAGTTGCTACTCATCAAAATAGGATTTAGAATAGTATTTCTATGTGGTATGTTGTTCCAGTTGACCTCGATGTTCCCCAAGACCATGGTCCTGAGCCTGCAGGTCCAGTGAGTCACTCTCCCAAGGTGCCTGGTTGTCACTGAACAGTTGCTCCAAACTTGTCCCTGTTATTTCTATAATGTATGTGGATATTTGTATAGCAAAAATACACATATAGGAATACCATCAGCCAAATCCTTCTATGGTCATGGGCATATTCTCATTTTTCCTACCCACACTTGATCTTCTCAGCTGTCTATGCATCCATCTGTAGACTAGTGTTTGTTGTTACTGACAATGCGGTACTGTGTATGTAATATGCCTCTGTTATCTATAACTTTTTTGCCCTCTCTGTGTCCTCCTTTTCTCTATTGTTATTGTGCTGGTCACACACTTTTGGTATATTGCCTTTCCCTTCACTCAAATCAACACATGACTCTTACCTAGTCGTAAATTTTCCCTCCCCTTTCCTCCCATCCCTGATAACCAACAAAGTAAATGTCCTTCCCTGCATAAACCTTTCCTTGACTTTTTATAATAATGGACTCACACAATATTTGTCCTTCTGTGATTAACTTATTTCACTCAGTATAATGTCTTCCAAGTTCATCCATATTATGAGGGGATTCGTTGATTCTTCATTATTCTTTAATGTTACTTAGTATTCCATATATGAATGCACTATAGTTTGGCTATCCATTCATTTACTGATGGGCATGTTTGTTGTTTCCACCTCTTTGCTATAATAAATAGTGCTGCAATGAACATGGGTGTGCATATGTTTTTTTATGTCCTGGATCTCACTTCTTCAGGACATATTGCTTGAACTCTGGTGGTTTTAAGTTTATACAAGATATACTGCAAGTTTGAGTTTTGTTTTGGTGTAAAGAAGATATACATCAGAAGGAATATCTTAAATATTCATTAAAATATACATATATATATATATATATATATTATATCATAGTTAAGGAGTTTTCATACTCATATATTTTAATAAGAAGACTTTAAATATGTGGAGCCGAGGTAGGCACAAGACTTTTTGGTGTATAGCTATTAAAAGAATTGCAGTAAGTGCTCAATGTCACTTCCTCTAACATCTTTGATCTTGAAGTAATTTTTCTGTATGTTGAATGATTCTATTCCTTTGAAGCAACAGTAACATCTCATCATTCTCTACTAAATAAAATTTAGTAGGGTAGTGTTATGTGCTGGGGAACTAAGAAACTCCTGCTTTTAAGTCACTATTTAATTCATGACTTTGCTATTACTCTTGTCTCTTTGCATTTCCTCGTGGCACTCTGTTTCATTAATAATAGAAAGGTCTCTAGTCATAACACACTTCACTTTTATGCACTAAAGTTCTTTGGGATGGTATTTGCTAATATTCCTCTCCAGCTGTTTCTATTTTTGATGATACTATTGTGCTTTGCAAACATATATTTAAGTTTACATAAGAACCTATAAAAGACAATCTTATAAATCTTAAATTTGGAGAAATATTTGTTATTATGCAGTTTTCATAGACCAAATAATAGATTATAAATTATATATATTTTTATATTATACATATAAATATAAGGAGCTTTGGTAGTGTCATGGTTAAGGAATTTGGCTGCTAACCAAAAGGTCAGTGGTTTGAACCTACCAGCTGCTGTACAGAAGAAAGAGGAGGCAGTGTGCTTCTGTAAAGATTTACAGCCTCAGAAATCCAATGGGAGTCGCTATGAGTTGGAATCGACTTGATGGCAAATCAACCAAACTTGAATTTGGTTTTTGTGTTTTTGATATTTGATCAAAATTGATCAGGCCCACAAAGAAGTAAAAAAAAAAAGAAGAAGAAGAAAAAAAAAAAAGATCCATAATGGGGATAAAAACCAATCAATTAAAACATACTTAGAACTTACACCGATTTGAGAATTATCAGCAAGGACATTAAACCAGCTAATATGACAACATTCCATGAGTTTCAAAAGATGTGTTGAGATAAAGAAGATATATGTAAGAGCCAAATCAAACTTCTGGAGATTGAAAATACACTGGTGGGATGAAAGTCTGATTTTAGATACTGAAGAAGAAAATATTGTTGAATTTGAGTTAATAGAAACAAAAATCATCCAAAGCAAAATGGGGAAAAAACAAAACAAAACAAAACAAAAAACTAATGTAGCATCAATGAGGGGTGGGAGAAATTCAAGCAATCTCATATATGTGTAAACGGAGTACCTGAAGGAAAGATAAGAAGGAGGAACAAAAACCAAATATTTCAAGGAAAAATGACTGAAAATTTCCAAATTCAATGAAGTGTGAATAAGTTATACCAAAACATACGATCGTCAAATACTCTTCTAAATAACCTCTTTCAAAGAAGAAACGAAAAAGGGAAATAGGCATTATTTTGAACTGAATGAAAATGAAAACTCAACAAAAACAAACTCAAAATACCCAAATTCACTGCCATTGAGTTGTTTCCAACTCATAGAGACTCATCCTTGGGTTTCTGAGGCAGTATCTCTACAGAAGTAGATTGCCTAATCTTCCTTCCAAGGAGTAGCTGGTGAGTTTGAACTGCCAGCCTTCTGGTTAGCAGTTGAATGCCTTAGGCACTATGCCATCAGAACTCCATATGTATATAGATATATAGGTGGGAGCTCTGGTGGCGTAGTGTCTTAGGCATTTGACTGCTAACCAGGAGGCTAGTGGTCCAAACCCACCAGCCACTCCTTGGAAGGAAGATTGGGCAATCTACTTCTGTAGTGATACTGCCTTGGAAACCCAAGGAGGGGTTGCTGTGACTTGGAGATGACTTGACGGCACATAACAACAACAACACAGATATATAGATAGATATATAGGCATATCTATCTATCTATCTATCTATAGATAGATAGATAGATAGACAGACATCTCAAGGCCATCTGGGTGAACTTGAACCTCCAACCTTTTGGCGTTAACCATTTGGATCACTAAGCATGTTAACCATATGCACAATCCAGGGACTCCAGTACTGCACATAGGTTGCTTATTTTCCCCTCTGGATCTCTGCATAGGGGAATGACTTCCTGTCATTTACAGTCCTGACCAGGTACTACAAACGTTCAGGACTAATCATGCATGGCTTAAATATTCTATGAATAAATAAATAAATATTAATAAGTAAAATCCCTGAAATGTACTTGTGAATAATAATAATAAAAAAGATTGAGTTTTAAGAGAGAAAGTACTAAGACCCTCAAGTTTTAAAATTTCAAATCCACATGGTTCTCTATTTTATGAGAAGCAAGACTATCTCCATTTGCCCCTTTACATATAACAGTCTTAATTTTGGACATGTTGAGAGCTTAAACTTCTGGGAGAATGATTTAAAAGCACCTTTAAAACATTTCATGGCTTTTTATAAAGTATTTTCTGTGAAGAATACAAATTTATACATTAGAAACTTAGGTTAATCACTTCATTGTAATTGGATTTTTACATACTATTTTATATACCACCAAATAATTGTTTTATTTGAAATATTTATAATGACCCTGAATATAGAATATACATACAAGGGAGCTATTGAAGAGTGCAATGGCTTGAGTGCCTGAAGAATATTTTTACTCTTGAAGACTTCACAGAAGAGAGGTACTTTTTCCTTGCAATACTTCATGCTGAAACTGATCCTTACTGATGAAAGAATTAAAAGAAAAAGAACCACATATATGTCAGTTTAGCTGGATTTTCTATTTCATAAATGTTAGAAGTAAATAAGTGTCAGATGTTTTGCTAAAAAGCATTTTCAAAATGCAAATATTTTCAGTACTATTAAAAATTATAGAGCCACTACTTGGAAAAAAGATGAGGCAGTTGGCTTCCATAAACATTTATGGCCATAGGCAGTTCTACTCTGTCCTACAAAGTCTTTGTGAGTCAGAATTGACTTGATGAAATGAGTTTGTTTTTTTTTTTTCCCGTATATTAAAGATTATCAACCAAAACCTAAACTTCATTCAAAAGCATCAGACATATCTGTTTTTTCTAGGGCAAGAAGACAAATTTAGCCTTTTCTCAATCTGGTTCATAAAAAAAATTGGCTAGGGAAACAGAACTGTTTTAAGCTATTGTAAATAATTAAAATAAGAAACAATGTCTAGCATTTTTTGAAAGTACATATGTATTTCAAACTTTAATTTTTTAATTTCAGAGTTGTTGTTGTTGTTGTTATTGCTGTCCAGTCGGCCCCGACTCATAGCGAGCCCTCCTTGGGTTTCCGAGGCGGTATCACTACGGAAGTAGATTGCCCAACCTTCCTTCCGAGGAGTGGCTGGTGGGTTTGAACCGCCAGCCTTCTGGTTAGCAGTCAAGTTAGCTCTCACATGCATAGGAGACAATTAAAGATACTATGGCTTGGATTGGGAGCTCTGGTAGCATAGTGGCTAAGACACTTGCCTGCTCGGAAACCCAAGGAGGGAGTCGGGGCCGACTCGACGGCACATAACAACAACAACAACATGGCTTGGATTAGGTGCACCTTAGTCTCGAAGAAGACATCTGCTTTTCAGCACTTGAGAGAGCTCTTTGCAGCAGATCTACCCAGTACTATATAATGTCTTGACTGCTGTTTCCATTGATAGTGGAAACAAGTAACACAAAATCTTTAACAACTTAAAACTTTTCTCCATTGTGATGCTGCTTATTGGTCCATTTGTGAGGATTTTCATTTTCTTTATGTTGAGATGTAATCCATATTGCAGACTGAAATCTTTAATCTTCATCAGTAAGTGCTTCAAGTCATTCTCACTTTCAGTAAACTTGTGTCATCTGCATGTCACAGGTTGTTAATGAGTCTTCCTCCAATCCTGATACCACACTCTTCATGTAGGCCAGGTTCTTCGATTACTTGCTCAGCATACAGATTGATGGCGTTAAGTTTTTCTTTTTTTTTGTTTTACGGATTGAATAAGTACGGTGAAAGGATACAACCCTGACACACTCCCTTCCTGATTTTAAACCATACTGTTTTCCTTTGTTTTGTTCAAATGATAGCCTCCTGGTCTATGTACAGGTTCCTCATGAGTACAATCAAGCATTCTGAAATTCCCATTCTTCTGAATCTTATCCCTAATTTGTTATGATCCATACAATCAAATGCTTTGCATAGTCAATAAAACACAAGTAAACATCTTTCTGGTATTCTTTGCTTTCAGCCACATTCCATCAAATTACTGATATCCCTTATTCCACATCTTCTTCTGAATCCAGCTTGCATTTCTGAAAGTTCTCTGTCAATGTTCTGCTGCAACCATTTTTGAATTATCTTCAGCAAGATTTTACTTGCATGTGATATTAATGATATTTTTCGATAATTTCTACATTCTGTGGGATCATCTTTCTTTGGAATGGATACAAACATGAATTTCTCCCAGTCACTTGGCCAGGTGGCTGTCTTCCAAATCTCTTGGCATAGCTGAGTGAGTGCCTCCAGTGGGGCATCCATTTGTTGAAACATCTCAATGGATATCCCATCAGTTCCTGGAGCCTTGTTTTTCACCAGTTCCTTCAGTGCAGGTTCAACTTCTTCCTTCAATACCATTTGTTCTTGATCATATGCCACCTCCTGAAATTGATGAACATCGACCAATTCTTTTTGGTACAGTGACTCTGCATATTCCTTCCATCTTCTTTTAATGTTTCCTGGATCATTCAACATACTGCCTATAGAATCTTTCCATATTGCAGCTCGAGGTTTAAATTTCCTCTTCAGTTCTTTCAGCTTGAGTAATGCTGAGCATGTTCTTCCCTTTTGGTATTCTAACTCCAGGTCTTTGCACATTTCATTAAAATAATTGACTCTGTCTTCTTGAACTACTCTTTGAAATCTTCTGTTCACCTCTTTTATCTTGTCATTTCTTCTATTTGCTTTAGCTACTCTCCGGTCAAGGGCAAGTTTCAGAGTGCCTTCTGATGTCCATTTTTGTCTTTTCTTCCTTTCCTGTCTTTTTAACCACATTTTGCTTTCTTTATGGATGAAGTTCTTGATGTAATTGCTTAATTCCTCTGGTTTTGGTCATTGCATTCCAATCACCAGTGATAATCAACACATCTTGATTGCATGTTTGATCAATTTCAGACTGCAGAAGTTGGCAAGAATCTTCAATTTCCTCATCTTTGGCTTTGGTGTTTGGTGTGTAAATTTGAATAATGGTAGTATTAACTAGTCTTCCTTGTAGGCATATGGATATTATCCTATCACTGAGAGCATTGTACTTCAGGATGGATCTTGATACATTCTTTGTGATGATGAATACTGCACCATTCCTCTTCAACTTATCATTCCAAGAGTAGTAGATCATATGGTTGTCTGATGCAAAATAGCCAAAACTAGTCAATTTCAGCCACTAATGCTTAGGATAAGGGAGCTCTGGTAGCATAGTGGCTAAGACACTTGCCTGCTAAACAGATGGCTGGCGGTTCAAACCCACCAGCCACTCCTCGGAAGGAAGGTTGGGCAATCCTACTTCCGTAGTGATACTGCCTCGGAAACCCAAGGAGGGGTCACTATGAGTCAGGGCTGACTCAACGGCACATAACAACAACAACAATGCTTAGGATAATAATTTTTATGCATTCCATTTTCTTTTTGACAACTTCCAATTTTCCTAGATTCATAATTCATACATCCCATGTTCCAGTTATTAACACATTTGCAGCTGTTTCTCCTCATGTTGAGTCATGCCACATCAGTAAATGAAGGTCCCAAAAAGCTTTACTCTATCCACATCATTAAGGTCAGCTCTACTCTGAGGAGGCAGCTCTACCTCAGTGGCATTTTGAGTGCCTTCTCACCTGAGGGGCTCATTTTCTGGCACTGTATTGGACAATGTTTCAGGGCAGTTCATAAAGTTTACCAGTAGCATATCAGACATTGTTTCACTGGTGTTCATAAGGTTTTCACTGGCCAATTCTTTGAGAGGTGAATGGCTTCTTCTTTCTTCTGAGTCTGTCTTGGCAACAACCACAGTGTGACAAACTGACAGACAAGTTGTCTCTCTTAGCTGTTGCAAACTGCTCTCCTCACTTCCCACCTCCCTCAGGCTGCTCCAAACCTGCCACACTGCCTTCCTTCCTTTCTGGCTCCCCTCAGGCCACTCCAAACCTGCTGCACCACCTTCTTCCTCAGATAATAAGACAGTGATAGAGTAATTGCTGTAGTCCAAACATTCCAGATTTTATTGACTAATGAGTATAAAATAAGATCATGCTTTCTTTCAATACCCAAATTATTTTTGCTTGTTCCTCTACCAGCCTATTTATAGGAAATTAGCCTTCTTTACTTTTGAGATTCCCTGGCTTTGAACATACTTGGGAGCATGTGATTTTCTCAACATATTGCTATCTATGTGGTTGGTGATCCCCATGGGACGATTCAATATATGAGCTCAGGTCTTTTGTCTTCCAAGAATGACAACCATTGTATTGCCCTTCTGTTCTCATGCAAGCAAGACACTAGATCTCTTCCATCTGAAAAATGAGAGGACCTCATTCTCAGCACAATTGAGACCAGGTTACAAGTGCTAACTAGACTTAATTTAAAATTTGAGCACCATGGAAAAAAAGTAGTACAAAGAGAGTAACTTAACAATTATTACACAAGTGGCTACTTTTATAGTCCATTGGACTTTAGATCTGCTCTTGGGTCAGCTCCTGGATGGTTGAAATTTTGTTGTCATTGTTCAGTACCATCAAATGAACTCATGGCAACCCCAGGTGTGCACAGCAGAGCTGCTCCATAAGGGTTTTCAAGGCTGTGACCTCTCAGAAGCAAATTGCCAGACCTGTCTTCTGAAGTTCCTTCAAGTGTATTAGAACCATAAACCTTTCAGCTAGTAGTTGAGAGTTTAATAGTTTGTGCCACACAGGGACTCCAGCATATCTATGATTCAGAACCCCATTTACACTCTTAGGCAAAAAGTGGTGATTCCTCTTCACCTAAGCAAAAAGTGGTGATTCCCCTTCACCTCCATTGAGGACCCTCAATTCTCATTTCCTACCTCATAGTGGAGCTCATTCAAGACAATTGACAATGAGAATATATAGTTTCATCAGGGAAAAGTCAGCACAGCCACTGAGTTGCCTTAGGAGTCGTGGAAAAGCACCATAATAGCATAACACTACAGCTTTTTTCTGCCTTAACTAATGCCTCATTTGAGTAAAATCTTCCAGGTAAGCATGCACAGCAAACTCAGCTCCTTGTTAATCATTTTTCATAACATGAAATAAAGAAAAGATCAGGCTTATATGACATTCTTTCCATCCTCTCTATGCTTTACATCTCAAGTACTCATAATGAGATGGACAATTCTTCACATACACAGTAACTGATACTTTAAACATGGTCAAATTCAGTTTGAGAAAATAAATATTTCCTCTAAAATCACAGTCTGTGGAAGCTTGTTATTGTTAGGTGCTATCGAGTGGGCTTCAACTCATAATGACCCTATGTACAAAATAACAAAACATTTCTTGGTCCTGTGTCACCTTCAATTCTTGCTATGCTTGAGTCTACTGTTGTAGCCACTGTGTCAATCCATCTTATTGACAATCTTCTCCTTTTTCATTGACCTTCTACTTTGCCAAGCATGATATGCTTCTTCAGGGAATGTTCCCTTCTGACAACATGATCAAAATAGATGAGTCTGGTCATTCTTGCTTCTAAGGAGCATTCTGGCTGCACTTCTTTTAGGACAGATTTGTTCATTCTTCTGGCAGTCCATGGTATCTTCAGTATTCTTTGCCAACACCACAATTCAAAGGCTTCAAATCTTCTTTGTTCTCCCTTATTCATTGTCCAGTTTTCACATGCATAAAAGGGGATTGAAAATGCCATGACTTGAGTAAGGTACAAGTTAGTCTTCAAAGTGACATCATTTCTCTTTAACACTTGAAAGAGCTCCTTTGCAGCAGATTTGTCCAGTGCACTATAACGTTTGATGTCTTGACTTGTCCTTCTATGCGTGTTAATTGTGGATCCAAGTAAAATGAAATCTTTGACAACTTCAATCTTTTCTCTATTTATTGTGATGTTGCTTATTGGTCTAGTTGTGAAGATTTTTGTTTTCTTTATGTTGAGGTCTAATCCATGCTGAAGACTGTAGTCTTTGATCTTCATCAACAAATGCTTCAAGTCATCTTCACTTTCAGCAAACAAGGTTGTGTCACCTCATATTGCAGGTTGTTAATGAGTCTTCCTCCAATCCTGATGCCACATTCTTCTTCATCTAGTCCAGATTCTCAGATTATTTGTTCAGAATACAGATTGAATAACTATGGTGAAAGGATGTCGTTGTTGTTGTTATGTGCCATCAAGTCGGACCTGATTAATGGCAACCCCTACTTGGTTTCTGAGGCAGTATCACTACAGAAGTAGATTGCCCCATCTTCCTTCCGAGGAGTGGCTGGTGGGTTTGAACTGCCAGCCTTCTGGTTAGCAGTCAAGTGTCTTAGGCGCAATGCTACCAGAGCTCCCTGGTGAAAGGATACAGCCCTGACATTCCCTTCTTGATTTTTAACCATGCAGAATGCCCTTGTTCTGTTTGAATGACAGCCTCTTGGGCTGTGTATAAGTTGCTCATGAGCACAATTAAGTGTTCAGGAATTCCCATTCTTCTCACTGTTATCCATAATTTGTTATGATGCACAGAGTTGAATGCTTTTGTGTATTCAATAAAACACAAGCAAACCTCTTTCTGGTATTCTTTGCTTTCAGCCAAGATTCATCTGACATCAACAATGATATCCCTTGTTCTACATCCTCTTCAGAATCCAGTTTGCATTTCTGGAAGTTTCCTGTTATTGTGCTGCTGCTACTATTTTTTAGTTATCTTCAGCAAAATCATACTTCTGTCTGATATCAATGATATTGTTCCAATTTCCATATTTTGTTGGATGACTTTTCTTTGGAATGGGTACAAATATGAATCTGTTCCAGTCAGTCGGCTCAGTAGCTGTCTTCCAAATTTCAATACAATTAGTTCTTGATTATATGTCACCTCCTAAAATAGATGAACATCAACCAATTCTTTTCAGTACAGTGACTCTGTGTATTCCTTCCATCTTCTTTTGATGTTTCCTGCATCATTCATTATTTTGCCCATAGAATCTTTCAATATTGCAACTTGAGGTTTGATTTTTTTTCTTCAGTTCTTTCAGCATGAGAAATGCTAAGTGTGTTCCTCCCTTTTGTTTTTTTAACTCCAAGTCTTTGCACATTTCATTATAATACATCACTTTGTCTTCTTGAGCAGTTCAGCTCTTTTATCTTGTAGTTTTTTCCATTTGCTTTAGCTACTCTCCATTCAAGGGCAAATTTCAGAGTCTCTTCTGACATCCATTTTGTGTTATTTTTCCTTTCCTGTTCTTTTGATGAACTTTTGCTTTGTTCATGTGTGATGTTCTTGATGTCATCCCACAATTCATTTGGTTTTTAGTCACTAGTGTTCAATGCATTAAATCTATTCTTCAGATGGTCTTTAAATTCAGGTGGGATAGAACCAAGATTATATTTTGGTTCTCATGGACTTGTTTTAATTTGAAGTCTTCAGCTTCAGCTTGACCTTGCATATGAGCAATTGATGACCTGTTCCAAAGTCAGCTCCTGGCCTTGTTCTGGCTGAAGTTATTGAACTTTCCACAGATGTAGTCGATCTGATTACTATGTATTCCATCTAGTGAGGTCCAAGTGTATAGCCACTGTTTATATTGTTGAAAAATGGTTTTTGTGATGAATAAGTTGCTA
This sequence comes from Orycteropus afer afer, assembly GCF_000298275.1. NCBI lineage: Eukaryota > Metazoa > Chordata > Mammalia > Tubulidentata > Orycteropodidae > Orycteropus > Orycteropus afer. Next base: position 8,806,717 of record NW_006921692.1, read on the forward strand.
GTCTTGTTGATCTCCAGCATCAGTTCTATCACCAAGGCCATATTCTCCAACTACCAGTGATTCTTCTTTGATTCCAAATTCATATTACAATCACCAGTAATAAGCAATACATGGTGATTTCATGTTTGGTCAATTTCAGACTGCAGAAGTTGGTAAAAATCTTCAATTTCCTCATCTTTGGCTTTGGTGGTTGCTGCGTAAATTTGACTAATAATAGTATTAACTGGTCTTCCTTGTAGGCATATGGATATTATCCTATCAGTGACAGCATTGTACTTCAGGATAGATCTTGAAACATTCTTTATGATGATGAATGCCACACCATTCCTCTTAAATTTGTCATTCCTGGCATAGTAGATCATGTGATTATCTGATTCAAAATGGCTAAAACCAGTCAATTCAGCTCACTAATGCATAGGATATTGATCTTTATGCATTCCATTTCATTTTTGAAAGCTTTCAATTTCCAATGTTCATGCTTCATATATTCCTTATTCCTATTATTAATGGATGTTTGCAGCTGTTCCTTCCCATTTTGAATCATGCTCCATCAACAAATGAAGGTCCGAAATCTTTACTCCATCCACATCACTAAGGTAGATTCTACTTTGAGGAGGCAGCTCCTCCACAGCAGTAATTTTGAGTGTCTTCTGACCTGAGGAGCTCATCTTTGTGTACTATATCAGACAATGTTTCAGGGCTGTTCATAAAATTTTCCAGTAATATATCGTATAGTGTTTCATTGCTATTCATAAGGTTTTCACTGGCCAATTATTTGAGAAGTAGATGGCTCCTTCCTTCTTCTGAGTCTGTCTTAGTCTGGAAGCCCCACTGAAACCTGTCAACCCTGGATAATCCTGCAGGTATTTGAAATACCAGTGACATAGCCTCCAGCCTCACAGCAACAAACAAGCCATCACAGTATGACAAACTGACAGACAAATAGTGGGGACATTCTTATAGCACATACAAATACATATGTAGAAATATCATCTACCAAACTTATATATGGTCATGGGTGTATTCCCTTTTGCCTACCCATATCTGATCATTTTGCCTGTCTACCTGTGTATTTGGGAGCTCTGGTGGTAGTGCCTAAGGCATTTGACTGCTAACCAGAAAGCTGGCAGTTCAAACCCACCAGCCACTCCTCAGAAGGAAGATTGTGCAATCTACTTCTGTAATGATGTGTATTCAGCCAAAGACAAATATTTGTCACTGCTGATAATTCAGTAGTATATATGTACCTTTGTTGTCTATAGCTCTTGTGCACCTCTCTGTGTCTTCCTTTTCTTTAGTGTTATTTTCTTGGTCACTAGCTTTTGATTTATTGCCTTTCCCTTCACCCAAATCAATACTTGTTTCTTATCTATCTAGCAATTTCCCCTCTCTTCCCCTCTCCTCCCATTCCTGGTAACCAAGAAAGAAATTTCCTTCCATGTGTAAACCTCTCCTTGAATTTTTACAATGGTAGAGTAACACAGTATTTGTCCTTTTGTGGTTGACTTATTTCATTCAGCATAATGTCTTCCAAGTTCATCCACATTATGTGGTGTTTCAAGGATTCTACATTATTCTTTAGTGTGGCATAATATTCCATTGTATGTATGTGCCATAGTTTGGTTATCTATTCCTCCATTGTTGGGAACTTCCATTGTTTCCATCTCTTTGCTACTGTGAATGGTGCTGCGATGAACATGGACATGCATATATCTATTAGTGTCCTGGCTTTCTCTTTTTTAGGATATATACCTAGTAATGGGATTGCTGGATCAAATGGTATTTCTATTTCCAACTTTTTAAGGAATCACCATACTGTTTTCCACAGTAGTTGTATCATTTACAGCATAATGTCCTGTAAGTTCATCCACATTATGTGGTATATCACAGATTCTACATTATTCTTCAGTGTGGCATTTTTCCATTGTGTGTATGTGTCACAATTTGGTTATCCCAATCTCTCCACATCCTTACCAGCATTTATTATTTTCAAGCTTTGTTAAATTTTGCTATTAGTGCTGGGGTGAGATGGCACCTCATTGTTATTTTAATTTCCATCTCTCAAATGGCTAATGATCTCAAACATTTCTTTATGTGTTTGATGGCTGTCTGAGTATCTTCTTTGGTGAAGTGTCTGTTGATGTCTTTTGCCCATTTTTTAATTGGGTTATTTGTCTTTTTGATGTTGAGGTGTTGGAGTTTTCTATAAATTTTAGAGTTAAATCCCTTATTGGATATGTTGTTGCTGAATAATTTTTCCCAGTCTATGTTGTTGTTGTTGTTGTTATGTGCCGTCGAGTCATAGGTTCTCTTTTTACTCATTTGGAGAAATCTTTTGATCTGTATAAAAATTTATTTTTTAGAAGATCCCAGTCATCTAGTTTATCTACTCATCACTTTTAAAGTAGCACTCAAGGGTTTTGAAAGTATTGTCAATGACAAAGGCTGCTGTATGAAGGCCATCAACTTAAAAAAAAAAAAAAAAAAGAAAGCAAAAGAAAATTCTAAAATTCAGTAACTGCTTTACAACAATAGTTTTTATTCTCATGAGAATGAGGTGGGAGAGCTTGGATTCCAGAGTCAGGCTCTGGGCTCCAGGCTTTACGTTGGGTGCATGTTGGTTCCATGTATTGCCTTTTAGGATGTATGTTGGAAAACAGTGACTATTGGGGCCTGTTCTCATGGTAGATACCTAGAGCTCAAGGGGCTACCCCAGGCACACAAATTTATTTATTCTCAAGTTATGTCCACTAATATCCTTTGTTCAAAAGAAGACATAATGCCAAGCCCAAAGTTAAGGGATGGAGAAATTCACTTAGTCCTTTTCACCATGAGACTGTGTCAAGGGTGTAGAAGCCAAATTCTATTACAGTGGAACAGATAATTGTTTCCAATAATTTAATTACCTTTTCTGGACCATGGAAGACTTTGCCCAGTTCTCTGTTTCTTCTTTCTGGTCTTTCTCAGTATCCCCATTATTTCTGTACTTTTATGCAAATAACATGCCAAACACTGCCTCCCCTGGGAGATACTTATGTGAGTGCTGTTATGATTTTGTCACTCCCTTGCTCAAATCAATGCTTCCATTACAGAAATATTAAACTTTTATTAAGACCAGTAAGCTCATCCTGGCTAGTTTCAGACATCAATTACTTCTATTCTTTGCTCTGTATTAGAGCTTAAATTGTAACACACTTGGTTTGTAGCAGGCTGTGGTCTACAATGGGAGACTTAACTCTATTTTGAGCCTTGACAATTTTCAGATGCCATTTGAGTTCTTTCTGACCTTTAAACCAATCTTGTGACTATAAAAAGACAAGTATGCAAAGGTACCAGCCAGGAAAGTGGGGGAAAGAGAAGCCAAAGGAAATGATAGAACAGAGCAACAGCTAGGGATCCAGGTAAGGGGGACTCAGGCCCAAACACCACCAGCCAGGAAAGTGGGGAAAAGAGAAGCCAGAGGGGAGGACAGAGCAGAGGGGAGGACAGAGCAGAGCAGCAGCCAGGGATCCAGGTAAGGGGGACTCAGGCCCAAACGCCACCAGCCAGGAAAGTGGGAGAAGAGAAGCCAGGGGGATGACCAAACAGGGCAATGCCAGGGATGTAAGTAAGGGGGAGGTGGAGAGGTTTCAAACAGCTAAGTGAGACAAACTTGTCTGTCAATTTGTCATACTGTTGTGGCTTGCATGTTGCTGTGAGGCTTGAGGCTGTGTCACCAGTGTTTCAAGCACTGGCAGGGTTGCACATGGTGCACAGGTTTCAGCACAGCTTACAGACTGAGACAAACTAGGAAGAAGGAAGAGGCCATCTACTGCTCAAAGAATTGGCCAGGGAAAACCTTATGAATAGCAGAGAAACACTGTCTGATACATTACTGTGCAACTTTATGAATAGCCCAGAAACTATCAGATACGGTGCAGGAGAACAAACCCCTCAGGTCAGAGGGCTTCCAAATATGACTAAGAAAGAGCAGCATGATCAAAGTAAGACCAATCTTACTCATATGAATTAAGTAGACCTTTTGAGACCTCCGTTTGCTGACATGACATGGCTCAAATTGAAAGAAACAGCTGCAAACATCCATTAATAATAGGAACATGGAATGTAAGAAGTATGAATCTACAAAAATTGGAAGTTGTCAAAAATGAAATGGAATGCATAAAGGTTGATATCCCAGGCATTAGTGAGCTGAAATGGACTGGCTTTGGCCATTTTGAATCAGACAACCATATGATCTACTATGCCAGGAATGACAATTTGAAGAGGAATGGCGTGATATTCATCAACACAAATGATGTTTCAAGATCTGTCCTGAAGTACAATGCTGTCAGTGATAGGATATTATCCATATGCCAACAAG
>NW_006921692.1:8811176-8812643 GCF_000298275.1 Orycteropus afer afer
CAGTCTGAAATTGACTGAATGTGCAATCAAGATGTATTAATTATCACTGGTGACTGGAATGGAAAAGTTGGAAACAAAGAAGAATCACTGGTAGTTGGAAAATTTGGCCTTGGTGACAGAAATAATGCTGGAGATCTCATGATAGAATTTTGCAAAACTAAAAACTTATTCATTGCAAATACCCTTTTTCAAAAATACAAACAGTGGCTATACATGTGGACTTTGCCAGATGGAATACACAAGAATCAGACTGACATCTGTGTCAAGAGGCAATGGTAAAGCTCAATATCTTTGGCCAAAACAAGGCCAGAAGCTGATTGTGGAACAGAGCATCAACTGCTCATATGCAAGTTCAACTTAAAGTTGAAGACAATTAAAACAAGTCCATGAGAGCCAAAATATGACCTGGAATATATCCTTCCTGAATTGAGAGACCATCTAAAGCATAGATTTGATGCACTGAACACCAATGACTGAAAACCAGAGGGACTGTGGGATGACATCAAGAACATCATCCATGAAGAAAAAAAGAGGTCATTAAAATGATGAGAGAGAAGGAAAGACCAAAATGGATGTCAGAGGAGACTCTGAAACTTGCCCTTGAATGGACAGTAGCTAAAGCAAATGGAAGAAATGACAAGATAAAGGAGTTGAACAAGATTTCAAAGAGCAGCCCAAGAAGACAAAGAGAATTACTATAATGAAATGTGCAGAGACCTGGAGTTAGAAAACCAAAAGGGAAGAACCCTCTTGGCATTTCTCAAGCTGAAACAACTGAGGAAAAAATTTAAGCCTCGAGTTGCAATATTGAAAGATTCCATGGGCAAAGTATTGAATAATGTGGGAAGGAATACACAGAGTCACTGTTTCAAAAAGAACTGGTCGATGTTCATCTATTTCAGGAGGTGGCATATGATCAAGAACCAATGGTACAGAAGGAAGAAGTCAAAGCTGCACTGAAGGAATTGGCAAAGAACAAGAGTCCAGGAATTGATGGAATATCCTTTGAGATGTTTCAACAAACATGCCCTACTGGAAGCACTCATTTGGTTATGCCAAGAGATTTGGAAGAAAGCTACCTGGCTAACTTACTGGAAAAGATCCATATTTGTGTCCATTCCAAAGAGAGGTGATCCCATAGGATGTGGAAATTATTGAACAATATCATTAATATAACACACAAGTAAAATCTTACTGAAGATAATTAAAAAATGGTTGCAGCAGTATTTTGACAGAGGACTTCCAGAGGTGCAGGCTGGATTCAGAAGAGGACCTGGAATGAGGGATATCATTGCTAATGTCAGATGGATCTTGGCTCAAAACAAAGAATACTAGAAAGATGTTTACTTGTGTTTTATTGACTATGCAAAAGCATTTGATTATGTGGATCATAGCAAATTGTGGATAGCATTGAGAAGAATGGAATTCTAGAACACTTAATTGTACTCATAAGGAACCTGTACATAG
>NW_006921692.1:8813003-8842179 GCF_000298275.1 Orycteropus afer afer
TGTTGAGGAGCAAAGATGTCTCTTTGAGGACTAAGGTGTGCCTGACACAAGCCATGATATTTTCAATCACCTCATATGCATGTGAAAGCTGGACAATGAATAAAGAAGACCAAAGAAGAATTGATGCTTTTGAGATGTGGTGCTGGAGAAGAATGGTGAAAGTATCACGGACTGCTAAAGGAACTAACAAATCTGTCCTGGAAGAAATGCAGCCAGAATGTTCCTTGGAAGTGAGAATGGCCAGACTTCGTCTCACCTACTTTGGTCATGTTTTCAGAAGGGACCATTCCCTGGAGAAGGATGTCATGCTTGGGAAGGTGGAGGGTCGGTGAAGGAGGGGAAGGCCCTCAATGGGATGGACTGACTCAGTGACTGTGGTGATGGGCTCAAGTATAGCAGGGATCGCAGAACTGGTGTGAGACTGGGTGGTGTTTCCTTCTGTCATGCATAGGGTCGCTATGAGTAGGAGATAGCTCCAGGGCACCTAAAAACAACAAAAACAAAGACAAGTTCCAAGATAAACTTAGGGAGGGGAAGTTTTCTGTCTTGAACATTGTAGTTGAAAGTAGATTATGCTCACAGGAAGAACTAGGGAAGTTGCCCGAGTGTGTCCTTTTCTAATTTAAATAATGGTTGGGGTCCCGGTATTCTTCTGTAGCCACCTTTTTTGGCTGACTCAGGCCGTATGGTCATAAGTCATATCTGGATCACCACCTAGCCATGTAGTCAAACCCCAGAACCAATCCTCTAACCCTTTTTAATCTATACTTATATACGTATTCCAATGATGGACCATTCGCTGATTAGTCCTGCCTGTGACAGTGATGAATCGATCCAATTCTGTGATAATTTTCTTTGTTTTCTATCATATGTAATCTAATCTATGCCACGTGACCTTGGGTAAAATTCTTCACATTTCCTAAACTTCAGATTTCCATCTACAAAGTGGAGATAGGTATACTATCTACGTCATAGACGCTGTGAGAAGAATATATAGCTCCAGGGCTGTGACTCAGTGGACTCCATTCAACTTTCTGTACTGCGTACTTGCAGATGGTTTCCCTCAGCCTGAATGATTGTCTTTGACTTTTTTCTGTCTAAGGCTTAACAAAAGGGTCTCTACAGAACATGTTTGAATCTGATCTCTTTTCCTCCTGTTACAGCTTTCTTTTTCTGTCTTCACCATTTAACGCTATACTTCCATCTGCCTGTTACATTTCCAAACATGTAATCCTTTCTTAAGGTTCTTAATTTTATATATGTTATTTCTTCTAACTAATATTTTTAAATTTTCTTTATCTAACAAAAATGTGAGGAACTCTGGTAGTATAGTCCTAAGGCACTTGACTGCTAACAAGCAGGCTGGCAGTTCAAACCCACCAGCCACTCCTCAGAAGGAAGATGGGGCAATCTACTTCCATAGTGATACTGCTTCAGAAACCCAAGGAGGGGTTGCTATGAGTTGGCTCTGACTCTCCGGCACATAACAACAACAACAAAAAAAAATGTACTGTCTACCAGGCACCAATAAGATTAGAGACACAATGAAGAACAAAGTAGAATTTGTCCCTTCTCTCAGAGAGCTTACAATAGAATAGAAAAAGCCCTTTATCATTTGCCCCAGTGAACATGTTCATCCCTTTGGGCTCAATTTTGATCACTTTTGACTTTCTATGCTTTTTCTCCAGGGGTGGTGGTGGTGGTGTGAAAATTAATTTTTCCTTTTTAAATACTCTCATGCCACACTATGCATTAGCATGGTTAGAGAATATTTTAAGACACAAATTAGTGCTTTTATTCTTTCTGTATTTCTTTCCCTTTCCTTTTCCCCATTTGTGAGAACAATTTTAGGAAAAGAATTTCTGCCAAAAATCATAAAGCTATTGAAGGCATTATGGTAGTTGCCCCTAGCAAAAACATGCATTTCTAAGGTGCATCTGGAGATGGAGAATCTCAGGGAAAGTGGTGGGAAGCATGTGATCTTTGTCCCAGAGGAGAAAGACTTCCCTGGGCTGGGGAAAGGAAGAGGAGAAAGAGACCTGTTGGTCCTGATAGCAGAAAGGATGTACTCCATGTAGTGCTGCCCTGAGCAGGTTGTTGTTGTTGTTGTTGTTATGTGCCGTCGAGTCAAACCCGACTCATAGCGACCCTTCCTTGGGTTTCCGAGGCAGTATCACTACGGAAGTAGGATTGCCCAACCTTCCTTCCGAGGAGTGACTGGTGGGTTTGAACCGCCAGCCGTCTGGTTAGCAGGCAAGTGTCTTAGCCACTATGCTACCAGAGCTCCCCTGAGCAGGTTAGAGTTGATAATAATAATAATGCCAACAACAACAGTATCAATGATAATGGTACCAACTCTTGCTGAACACTTACTATATGCCAGGTATTGTGCTCTACACTTTACACTAAATTATCTCATTTTCTTCTCACAGCATCTATGATGTAGATAGTATACCTGTCTCCACTTGTAGATGGAAATCTGAAGCTTAGGAAATGTGAAGAATTTTGCCCAAGTCACGTGGCATAGTAATACCAGGATATAAGTCCAAGTGATGCCAAAATCAGCCTTCTTAAACACTTCATGATTCTGCTTCTCTGCATTCAGGACTCAAAGAAGACTGTCTGCCTAGGGGAATTTAGGCAGAGAGAACCACAGGGAGCCTTGTAAAAACCTCCTGTTTTTCCTTGAGGACACAGAGGTGGTAGAAAGGTCCAGATCCTGAGAGATCCTGCAGATACAGCCAATGATAGACCAGAGAGAAACTCCTCCACCAGCCTTTGCCCATCATTCCAATGATCCAGAGAGGAAGATGGTAGAGAAAGTTCTAAGAATTACCAAGGCCAAATTTTCTACTGGCTTGAAAGATAGGGGCTTAGAGTAAATGAAAGAAAAAGCAACATACTTATAATAAGTAATGAAATGTATCTTGCACATGTAAGTTTGTGAGATCAGATTCCTATTTTCACATAGATTATCTCTTATAACTTTGCTTATAGTTAAGATAATTTTCCATGAAATGTTAGCCACTAGAAGTTAGTATTGTGGCAGGCATTTGCTGCTTAAATGAATTACCAAAATACTCTTAATAAAAATTTTCTATTTTCCTCAGTAAATTCTGTTAACTTAAAATGTTAAAGTCTTGACTGTGAGTACAAAGTAAATTAATACAAGTAGCTTATACTTGACATGTCCTTGCTGTTAGAAGCGTAATTCTGTTTTACCCCTCTCTTTTAGATAATTTCTCAAGAATAAATCAGAGGATGTAACACAAAAAACATTTTACACAAAATGTTTATTAACCACACTATTGTAATTTCAAAGGGCAAAAATACCTACATACTGTAACAACAATAGCTGCAATATTTATCAAGAAAACAGTGTTGAAGACTAGGAAGACTAAATACATTGTTGGTAGAGAAGTGAAGCCAGGGAGAGCTGCAACAAATGACTCAGCAGGAGATCTTGCCACTGTCAAGGGCCAGAAAGCCAAGCACTGTCACCTAAGGAAAATCAGCCAAGGAATTAAGACTACTCCTGGCATTGAGACGACTTAATGTAAATTAGAGCGATTGTTGGTTTTTGTGATGCTAACAATAAATTTGTTAATTTGCTCCCCTTCTTGTCACTTCCTTCCTACTCCTAGACCTCTTCTTTTTTGAGGTTCCTGAAATTCTGGCCTGTAAACTCACCACATCTATAATCCCACTAACCCAAAATACATACTTTCTTTGTTGGATAAAATCAATATTTTCAGCATTATTTGGGTTCATGGACAGGAATTATGTCATTTACACAAAAGCATATGCATAAATTCACAAGTCTGAGCTGAAATTGTAATGCATTTGAGGAAAGCATAGGTTCTTGCATTCGTTTATTTATTCATTCACCAGCCGTGGGACCCAACTTGACAGCGGCAGTGAGTTTTTTTTTTTTTCCCAAATGTTGGACAAGGACCTCCAGTGGTAAAGTGGTTAATGCATTTGGTAGCTAATCAAAAGGTTGGAACCCACCGGCCACTCAGAGAAAGATGAGGCAGTCTGCTTCTGTGAAGATTTATAGCCTTGGAAACCCTGTGGAAGCAGTTCTGCTCTGTCCTACAGGGCCAATATGAGTGGGAATCCACTTGATGTCAGAGGGTTTGGTTTTTGGTATATGTTGAACACTGGTCTAGGTGCAGAAAATCACAGATTAGTTGTTGTTGTTGTTGTTGTTAGGTGCTGTTGAGTCATCTTTGACTCATAGCGACCCTGTGCACAGCAGAATGAAACACTGGCCGATCCTGTGCCAGCCTCAATCCCTCCTATACCTGAGTCCATCGCTGCAGCCACTGTGTCAATCCACCTTGTTGAGGGCCTTCCCCTTCTTCGTTGATCCCTCCACTTTACCAAGCATGATAACCTCCAGAGAATGATTCCTTCTGACAACATGACCAAAGTAGGTGAGACGAAGTCTGGCCATTCTTGCTTCCAAGGAGCATTCTGGCTGCACTTCCTCAGGGCCGATTTGTTAGTCCTTCTAGCAGACTACGGTACTCTTAGCTTTCTTCTCCAACACCACAACTCAAAAGCATCAACTCTTCTTTGGTCTTCCTTAATTCACTGTCCAGCTCTCATATGCGTAAGAGGCGACTGAAAATACCATGGCTTGGGTTAGGTGCACCTTAGTCTTGAAGGGAGCTCTGGTGGTATAGTGTCTAAGGCATTTGACTGCTAACCAGAAGGCTGGTGGTTCAAATGCATGAACCACTCCTCAGAAGGAAGATTGTGCAATCTACTTCTGTGGTGATACCGCCTCAGAAACCCAAGGAGGGGTCGCTATGAGTCGGATCTGACTTGAAGGCAGTGAGTTTGGTTTGGTTTTGGTTTAGTCTTGAGGAAGACATCTTTGCTCTTCATCACTTGAAAGAGGTCTTTTGCAGCAGATTTCCCCATTGCAATACATTGTCTGATATCTTGACTACTGCTTCCATTGGTGCTGACTGTAGAACCAAGTAATATGAAGTCCTTGACAACTTCAGTCTTTTCTCCATTTATTGTGAAGCTGTTTATTTGATCAGTTGTGAGGATTTTTGTTTTCTTTATATTGAGGTCTAATCCATACTGCAGACTGCAGTCTTTAATTTTCATCAGTAAATGCTTCAAGTCATCCTCACTTTCAGCAAGCAAAGTTGTGTCATCTGTGTATCATAGGTTGATAATGAGTCTTCCTCCAATCCTGATGCCATGTTCTTCTTCATATAATCCAGCTTCTTGGATTATTTACTCAGCATACAGATTGAATAAATATGGTAAGAGAATAAAACCTTGACACACTCCCTTCTTGATTTTGAACCATGCACACACTTTGAACTATGTACAAGTTCCTCATGAGTACAATTTAGTGCTCTGGAATTCCCATTCTTCTCTATGTTATCCATAATTTGTTATGATCCACACAATTGAATACTTTTCCATAGTCAATAAAATATAAGTAAACATCTTTCTGTTATTCATTGCTTTCAGATAAGATCCATCTGACATCAGCAATGATATCCCACATTTCATGTCCTTTTCTGAATCTAGTTTGCATTTCTGGAAGCTCTCTGTCAATATACTGATACAAATGTTTTGAATTATCTTCAGCAAGATTTTACTTGTGTGTGATATTAATGATATTGTTCGATAATATCCACATTCTACATGATCACCTTTCTTTGGAATGGGTACAAATATGGATCTCTTCCAGTCTATTGGCCAGGTAGCTGTCTTCTAAATCTCTTGGCATAGCCAAGTGAGTGCCTCCAGCAGGGCATCCATTTGTTGAAACACGTCAATGGGTATTCCATCAATTCCTGGAGCCTTGTTATCAACAAATTCCTTCAGTGCAGCTTCTATTTCTTCCTTCAATACCCTTGGTTCTTGATCATATGCCACCTCCTGAAATAGATGAACATTGACCAATTCTTTTTGGTACAGTGACTCTACGTATTTCTTCCATCTTCTTTTGATATTTCCTGCATCATTCATTATTTTGCCCATAGAATCTTTCAATATTGCAACTCGAGGCTTAATTTTTTTCAGTTTAAGTAATGCTAAGCATGTTATTCTTTTTTGCTGTTCTAACTCCAGGGCTTTTCACATTTCATTATAATAATTGGCTTTGTCTACTCAAGCTGCTCTTTGAAATCTTCTGTTCAGCTCTTTTATATTGTCATTTCTCCCATTTACTTTAGCTACTCTCTGCTCAAGGGCAAATTTCAGAGTCTCTTCTGACATCCGTTTTGGTCTTTTCTTCCTTTTTTGTTTTTTTAATAACCTCTTGCTTTCTTCATGGTTGATGTTCTTGATGTCATTCTACGATTCCTCTGGTTTTTGGTAACTGGTGTTCAATGTATCAAATCTATCCTTTAAATGCTGTCTAAATTCAGGAGGGATATTATCAAGGTCGTATTTTGGCTCTTGAGGACTTGTTTTTATTGTCTTCAACTTGAACTTGAACTTGCATATGAGCAGTTGATGGTCTATTTCACAATTAGCCCCTAGCTTTGTTTTGGCTGAAGATATTAAACTTCTCCATCACCTCTTGCCACAGATGTAATCAATCTGATTCTTGTGTATTCCATCTGGTGAAGTCCACCTGTATACCTGTCACTTATGTTGTTGAATACAGGTATTTGCAATGAATAAATTGTTGGTGTTGCAAAATTCTGTCATGCAATCTCTAGCGTCCTTTCTATCACCACGGCCATATTTTCCAGCTACCAGTGACTCTTCTTTGTTTCCAACTTTGCAGTCACCAGTGATAATCAACACACTTTGATTGCATATTTGGCCAATTTCAGACTGCAGAAGTTGGTATAAATCTTCAATTTCCTCATCATTGGCTTGGGTGGTTGGTGCAAAGATTTGAATAATAGTAATATTAACTGGTCTCACTTGTAGTCATATGGATATTATCCTATCACTGACAGGACAGATCTCTTCAGGACAGATCCTGAAACAGTCTTTGTGATGATGAATGTCATGCCATTCCTTTTCAGTTTGTCATTCCTGGCATAGTAAATCATATGGTTGTCTGAGTCAAAATGGCCCAAACCACTCCATTTTAGCTTACTAATGCCTAGGATATTGATCTTTATGTGTTCCATTTCATTTTTGACAACTTCCAATTTTCCTAGAATAATACTTTGTACATTCCATATTACAATTATTAATAGATGTTTGCATCTATTTCTACTTATTTGGAGTCGTGCCACATCAGCCAATGGAGGTTCCACAAGCTTTACTCTATCCATATCATTAAGGTTGTCTCTACTCTGAAAAGTCAGCTCTTCCCCAGTCATATTTTAAGTGCCTTCCAACCTAATGGACTCATCTTCTGGCACTATATCGGACAATGTTTCAGGGCTATTCATAAAATTTTCCAGTAACACATCAGTGTTTCACTGTTATTCATAGGTTTTCACTGGCTAATTATTTGAGAAATAGATGGTCTCTTCCTTCTTCTGAGTCTGTCTTAGCCCGGAAGGTCTGCTGAAACCTGTACACCATGCGCAACCTTGATGGAATTTTGCAACTCCTGTGGCACAGCCTCCAGCCTCACATCAACATGTAAGCCACCACAGGATGACATATTGACAGACATTCGTCTCCCTCAGTTGTTCCTAACCCCTCTGCACCTGCCTACTTTAGGCCCTGGCCTTAAAATAGAGCGGCCCCCAAGTGAAAAGCAGCCCCTGAGCCCCACACCCACCTACCTTGGGCCCTGGCCTTAAAATAGAGCTGTCCCCAAGGGAAAAAAAGCTCCTGAGACCTGAGCCCACCTACTTCAGTTCCTGGACTTAATATAGAGCCACCTCTAAGTGAAAATCATCTCCCGAGCCCCGGGCCTGCTGACCTTGGGCCCTGACCTTAAAATAGAGCCATCCCCAAGCAAAATGTAGCCCCTGAGCCCTGGGCCTGTCTATGTTGGGCCCCAGCCTTAAAACAGAGTGACCTCAAGTGAAAAGCAGCCCCCGAGCCTCATGCCCGTCTATCTTGGGCCCTGGCCTTGGTGAGAGACACGCAAATAAATTCTATACATAAATTAGTAGGCTCTACAATAGTGGTGTGACTAAAGTACCACTACCTCACAGAAGAGGATAGCAAAACAGAAAATAGAGGAGGATTTCTAGAAGAAGAAACTTTCAAATTGGAAATGGAATGATATGGAGTTTGCCACTTGGCAGAGAGAGGTAAAGCACACGAAGAATAGCATTTTCAAAGAACCAGAATCATGAAAGAACATGATATATTTAGGGATTGGAAAGTAATTCCACGTAGATGATGTTAGCGTGAGGTGTGAAATGAGAGAGGAGGAAGTAAAGGAGAGAAAGAAACCAAGACTGTAACTGACTGTATGCTGTGCCTATCCTATCAAAGGTTCTTACATATTTTATTGGAAGACTTTTTTTTTTAACTTTTATTGTGATTTAAGTGAAATTTTACAAAGCAGATTCATTTTATATTCAACAGTTCATACACATTTTGTTTCATGACACTCATTAAAATTGAAAGACTAACTTTTTAACAGTAGCGAATTCTTCTGTTCTACCACTGTCTTCCAGTTGTAGTGTGGTGGCCTGCATGTTTCTATGAAGTTGGAAGCTGTGCCACTGGAATTTCAAATGCCAACAGGGTCACCCGTTGGGAAAAGGTTTCAGTGGAGCTTACAGCTAACCAGGAGGAACGATCTGGAGATCTACTTCTAAAAATTAACAAGTGAAAAGCTTATGGATCGCAACAGAAAATTGCTTGACATAGTGCTGGATGATGAGTCACCTATGTTGGAAACCAAAACAAAACAAAAAAAATCCAAACCCACTACTATTGTATCAATTCCAACTTATACCAACCCTCATTGGGTTTCCAAGATGGTAAATCTTTATGGAAGTAGATTGCCCCATCTTCCTTCCATGGAGGAGCTGGTGGGCTTGAACTGCCAACCTCCTGGTTAGCAGTTAAGTGCCTTAGGTGCTACACCAAGGCATTAAAAATACACAGTATCCACAACAATGGACTCAAGCCTATCAACAATCATGAAAATGGTACAGGGTCTGGCAATGTTTTGTTCTATTGTACATGGGATCACCGTAATTTGTAACACACTTAATGGCAACTATCAACAATCATTATTCTATTGGTTGGTTAGGGACTGATGTGAATATGTTATTTCTCTCTACTGATTACAAAGTTATGCTGGGGCAAGGATAGAGCCAGCTGAACATACCAGGTACAAATACCAAAAGGAGTACAAAGCTGGCCACAATTCCTACTACATATATATGCACATGAGTACCCATGAATGTTATTAACTTACTGTGGTTTCTTTTGTGTGTGTGTCTGTGAGATGATATTTGGTTCTCTCATTGGTATGAAAACAAGGATGGAGTGGGGTGTAATATAAATGCTGGAGCTCATTCAAGTACCAGAAATTCTTAATTATGCCTCTGCTCACTATTACACTGACAAAGTTGCCCTTCAATTTCTGTGAGACATACTGTTGTTGCTGTTTGGTGCCGTCGAGTTGTCTCCAACTCTTAGTGACCCCATGAACAACAAAATGAAAGACTGCCTGGTTCTGTGCCATCCTCATGATCCTTGCTATACCTGAGCCCATCATTGCGGCCACTGTGTCAATCCATCTTGTTGAGGGCCTTCTCCTTTTTCGTTGACTCTGCACTTTACTGAGCATGATATTCTTCTCCAGGGAAATAGTTCTTTCGGACAATATGACCAAAGTAGGTGAGACGAAGTCTGGCCATTCTCTTCCAAGGAGCATTCAACTGCACTTCTTCCAGGATAGATTTGTTAGTTCTTTTAGCAGACCATGGTACGCCCAGCATTCTTTGCCAACATCACAACTCAAAAGCATCAACACCTTTTCGTTCTTCCTTATTCATTGTCCAGCTCTCACTTGCATAAGAGGTTATTGAAAATACCATGGCTTGGGTGAGACATGAGTAATAGGTATAAAATGTGAGTGTTTCTTTGACTAATCCTTCCCTTAATAATTAGGATTATTGTTCAAGAGGAAAAGGAAAGCATAATGGAACTTCTATGATAAATAAAATTCTTGAGAAAAAAAGTCTTGTTCATTTTTCTCAAAGGTGTATCAATTTCTCAAAATTAGTTGGCATGGCAGGGTGGTTAAGAGCAAGCTTTGGTGTAAGATCATCCTTGGCTCCTATTCTCACTCTATCAATTACCGGCTGTGGCCTATGGGCAAGTCAGGTAACCTTTCTTAACTCAATTTCTCATCTGTAAACTAGGCAAAACAGCATGTACTGGAGAATTGTAAAAACCAAATGAAATGAAGTACGGAAAGTACTTAGCACATACCTGTCACATAATAATTATAAACTAAATTCGTTTTTGTCAGAAATCACCTATAATGGATCTCTTTGGACCTGAAACACATTGCTTTCAGCCTTTTCTTTTTAAATAAAACTTCTGTTGCCCTTTTGCATTTTGCGTGCCTCACAGAGTAATTGTGACACTCTTGTTTCTTCTAATGCTTGCTGTAAGGAACCCTCAGGCACTATTCCTTTTTCTGTAGATTATCTCCTCCCTCTCTCTGTGTTCCCATCTTGAGAGTTGTGCCTGTCTGTGGACTGCTTTGATTCTTCAATAATCATAACTAAGCAGTATTTTTTAACCAGTGATACAGCACATTAACAATTAATATGACTCTCTGCTTTATGCTTGCTCTTTAAGTATTTGCTCAGGGTTTTAGAAAATCTGAGATCTCTCTTTCTTTCTCTCTTTTTTATTTTTATTTTTTTAATTATTGTGGTAAAAAATATATATCACAACATTTGCCATTTTAACCATTTTTATGCACACAGTTCAGTGGTATTATGTTAACCATCATCACTCTTTCCAAAACTTTTTCATTGCCCCAAATAGAAACTCAGTAACTTTTAAGTAGTAACCCCCATTCACCTTTCCTCCAGCCCCTGTTGTCATTGTTATGTGCCATTGAGTTGGACCCAACTCATAGAGACCCCTCCTTGGGTTTCCTAGACAGTATCACTATGGAAGTAGATTGCCCCATCTTCCTTCCAAGGAGTGGTTGGTGGGTTTGAACCGCCAGCCTTCTGGTTAGCAGTCAAGTGCCGTAGGTACTACACTACCAGAGCTCCCATGAAAACTTTAGAATTACTAATTATCTTTAATTGTTTAGATTTTTCCCAAATAACTAAGAAAAAAGTACCACCTCCCAGAAATGAGTTGTACGTAATTAGAATTTAGCATATAGAAGGTGGGAGTTTATCTTTAAAACATCATGAATATTCTGGCATCATTTTTAGTTAACCATGAACTTGTTGTTGTTGTTGTTATGTGCCCTCGAGTCGGACCTGACTCATAGCAACCCCTCTTTGGGTTTCTGAGGCAATATCACTACGGAAGTAGATTGCCCCATCTTTCTTCTGAGGAGTGGCTGCTGGGTTTGAACCGCCAGCCTTCTGGTTATCAGTCAAGTGCCTTGGGCACTACGCTGCCAGAGTTCGTACTTCCCACTTGTAAAATGAAATCAATATATCCTTATTTTCTTTGTTTAGAGGGAAGTAATAAGGCTAACTACTGTGTTAGTTAGAAAGGATACTGTGTTCTTTGGAGGAATTACTATTTAACCTCAAGTTGTTACTGTAGCTGATAAGGGGATTGAAGCAGGAATAAGTTTACTGTTTAGTTTTTATCCTGACTTTCTATGGGCTTCAGTAGGTGTTTTTGAGAATTCCGATTCATCTCCTTGTCACAGTCTTAAAGCTGACAGGACACTTAGGTACATGGGGGAGGTGGGAAGGCTGATGCATGCACACAATCATTCGGAACACCGCCTGCGGATAAATACCTAGAAAAAGCATTTTAGGTTCCTGTTGTCATCCTCCAGGATCTCCATGTTACTTGCAACGGCACTACTTGACTGTAGAATCTGAGCCATTTTCTACTTCCTCTGAAAATAGAAAATTTAGTGTGAGATGTGTATGTGGGCGGAATGAATAGTAAGTACTGGCAGGGCCTGGTCCACCCTTCCTTCCTTTGTAATCTGATCTATAGTATCTTTTCTATTGTTTTCTGGCACAAATCTAAATTCTTTGTATCTTTTAGTGTCTTAATATTCTGGGCTTTAGGTTCCTTTTTAAGGAGTAATTTAATTTTTAATTTTCCCATGACTCATTTCAGTAAATACCCCAATTAGTATAAATATCTTTAGCTTCTGTTGAAATTTTTGTTTTGCTTTACAAGCCCAACATTATCTTGTAGCAGGTGCAGATTCTGTGTTTTCTGAGTTCTTAACTAAGTTAAATCCCTGGTGGAGATATTTTCCATTCCCTGCATGCCATTGTCCTGATAAAACACAGAGAGATACTTTCTAGTTCCAAGGCTAAGCATATATTTCAAGAAAGCCCAGTGTTCATCAGGAAATGCAGAACTGCCTGAGGGTTTTGCAGATTTATGTGCATGTATTTGAGTAAGTTTGCTTGACAGAAAAGCCACTTTATTTATTGCAACACTCTGGCTTCAGTGCAGTTACAGAAAGTGTGTCACACCGTGAAATTGTTACATGCCCCTTTCTGTGCTCCTGCAATCATTTAGTTGTTAAAACATAATTTAAAATGATAATTACTGGAAATGGACATGATCAGAAAAATGTTGCAGGACGGCTTTGCAAATAAATACAGAATATTTATACATACACTTTTTAAAACTTGTTTCCTAGACACCACTTAAGACATATCTGGATTGGGGGCGGGGGTGCGAAACTAGTATTTTCTATAATTCATCTAGTCTGCCTCAGAATTTGCCAGAAGTAAGCAACTGTTTGCAAATAACAGCACCAAGCCCTGATCTTTTCCCTCTATTGTTGATGGACGTTTTGACGTGGGTGTGGAATCTCTGAGAACAATTGATGTTAGGTTAATAAATTTACCTTTTGTGTACCTTGCAATCTGTGAGTCACAATGACAGAGCCAGTCTTTACAAATTTTCCTGAAGGTATAGAAAGTTGCATACATATCCTAAAATAAACATAAGCATAACAAACTCCTACCAATTATTCATAAAAAGCAAGTTGGGACTGTCAGACTCATAATTAATCTCTGAAAGAGTAAATGGATACGTATCATTCTGATATTGCTCCAGAGTTAGTGTCATATTTCCAACTACTAGTTACATATTTTATTGTATATAACTCTTAGTCACCTGACACTGTAAAGCTGAACTCCAAGTTTGGCATACTTTCTTATCACAGTTCTCCTCATATGTTTATCTTTACTTTCTTTACTCAGGTGCCAAAATCTATCAATATTCTTCCTTCTTTCCTTTCTTCATAACTCCCCCCTTCCTTCTTTGCCTCCTCCCTCTCTCCCTCCCTTCCTGCCTTCTTTTTATTCATTTGTGCATTAATTCAACCAATATATATTAAGTACACCCTCTAGGCTGAGCTCTGGGTATAAAGCCATCAAAATAGCAACCATGGGCTCTCTCATTATCTTTTTTGATTCAGTGGTAGGATTTTTTCAGAGTCTCATATCTAAATATTTGTTTTCAGTCTGCCTTATCTTTTCCTCTTCCCAACAGCCTCTCATCCATCCTACATATTATTACCAAATTAATATTTGGAAACTTTCCTTTTAATAAGTCACTAGACCAGAATAGAATTTCTGGTCTAGCTTGTATAGGTGGAATAAAATCTTGAATGGTTTTATTTTTCTATAGGAAAATGGGGGCAATGTGGATGTACTTCCATATCCTGGCATTCAAGGCCTTCCTCAAAACAAGCTCAACCTGCCTTTTCAATGTGTGCCCTCTTAGTCTTCTTTATAAGCTCTCCATCCCAGCAACACTGATATGCTTACTACCTTCTGAATAAGTATGGGTCTTCCCAGTGCTGTGTTTTGTTCATTCTTCTCCTTAAATTCAACCCCCCACCATTCTACCGGTACAAATTCTATCTATCCTTCAGCATTCAATTCAAAATCTGGGTTGAACATAAAGCTTTCCCTGATCCTTCAGATTAGAGATTGACAATTTTCCCCCTTCTTCTATAAAGGGCCAGATTATAAATATTTCAGCCTTTCTGGGCCATACGGTCTTTGTGGCAATTGTTCAGTTCTGCCCTTATAGCATGAAAGCAGCCATAGATAAGATGTAAATGAATGAATATAGCTGTATTCCAATAAAATTTTATTTGTGGGCACTTCAATTTTAATTTCATATAATTCTCTTTTTTGTTCAATCATTTAGAAATGTAAGAACCATTATTAGCTCACAGTCATATAAAAATAAAAGCAGGTAAATTTGGCCTGTGGGTTGTAGGATGTAGACTCTTGCTCTAATAGAAGTTCTTCTTTCTCACATAACTGCTAAAAGTAAATTGTTTGAGCTGTGCATTTGATACACAGGCTACTTTCTATATATCAATCTGCACTGCATTTTAAATGTGCATTTCTTATTTTTACTCATATCAGAATCCAAGTATCCATAGTTCTTCCTATTTTCATCAGTATCTACTTGTTTTGGTTCTCTATTGCTGCTTTAACAGAAAATAGCACGTGTGGGTGGCTTCAACAAACAGGGGATTTATTCCCTTACAGTTTAGGAGGCTAGAAGTCTGAGTTCAAAGTACCAGTCTAGGGGTACTAGGTGAAAGTCTAGGGGTACTAGGAGCTGGGTGAAAGCTCCTCAATCTTCAGCTTCAGCTCTGCCTCTTGCTCCTGGCCCACCAAGGTGAAGGCTTCTCTTAACTCAGGCAGCTATTGGCTGCTGAGGCTGACAAACCCAAGGCTGACAAATAAAAGGGCATAGTCCCCAAATTATCAAGCAACATGGCAGGCTACTAGTTCAAATCCAAAAGTAGTCTCTAGATTGGCAGACAACATGGCAGGCTACTGAGATGAAGACTTAGCCAAATCTAGGATCTAGATGTGCCCCAAAGCTTCAGACTTTTCTTAAAGTGTCTTTTTATATACTGGAAGCAGACCACACTCAGCTGCTCATGGTAGATTCCACCATGGAGTTGATTATTAGTCTTATCATGGGGAATAACTGCATCCAGCTGCCCAGCCACTCAGAACGAGGCCCAGTAAAGTTGATATATAACTGTAACTACCACACTACACAGAATTTTGCACATAATTTGTGCTTACTGAAAATATAATAATATGGGTGATTAGGGAGCTCTGGTAGCATAGTGCCTAAGGCACTTGACTACTAACCAGAAGGCTGGCAGTTCAAACCCACCAGCCACTCCTCGGAAGGAAGATGGGGCAATCTACTTCTGTAGTGATACTGCCTTGAAAACCCAAGGAGGGGTTGCGATGAGTTGGGTCCAACTCGTTGGCACATAACAACAACAACAACAACAACGTGGGTGATTAGAGCAAACTCCATTAGCATAGTCACCCATAAGTCTTTCTTTCTTTATGGTTAGGTTGAAAAACTAATAGGCAATGACATTTTCTATAGATAAATCACTTATGGAAGTATTCTCTCTTTCTTCCCATGTGCCTGTGTGCAAATTTAATATAGAGCTTGTTTTAAATTAGAGGTATATAATATAGCACAAGCTTATTTTTTCTTTATAATCAGTATAGCATTAATTTGGAAATATTTACTTTCTTGGAAAATCAAGTAAATTAGGAAAACAACATAACAAAGCTAGAAAAAAAGTAATGGGAATTTCCAAATTGTGTTTCCAGAAACCAGGATGGTGAAGAGGTCTTCTTTTAAGACCACTTGGTAAATTAGCATTACTCAGTGCTCCTATGGACATAGATCCTGTAGTTATGAGTGGTGCTGATACATTCCTATCTGAGGTATGCCATGGCTCATTGATCAGTAGCTGAGATGATGCCACCACATAAGTCATGGCTACCATGCTCTTTGCAAATAGTTTCAGCCTTGCATTTAAGTAACAGTTGAATAAAAAGTTATACATTTCATTAAAAGTTATACATTGCATTGTAAAGGTAGACATTTTCAGGTGTAAAAGCATGCCACAAAGAAAGGAAAGGCAGGCATTTCCTCTACCACTAGCTTTATAACCCTCAGTCTCAAAAAAAAGTGTGGCAGATAGTCTCAGTAGATGAAGGGATAGAATGAGCTCTGCAATTCTTTTGAATTTTTATGGTTGCCACTAGTTTTTCAGGCCAGCTGGCTAAGCAGGTCCTATTTCTAGCCTAAAGGAAGCTCTCAGGAAGATCTTGTGATTTAGTTGCTAAGTGAATATTTCTGCAGATGCTGTTATCTTTAGGTAATGATGCCCTACTTTGCAAACGAAGCTATGCATTTATATTGGAGTAATAATTGGATTCCTGAAATGTTGAGGTTTCTAATCTGGTACTCTGGTATTAACTACTGATATATAAAGACACTGAACCTCATCTGGAAAGTGAAGGGTTAGCC
Organism: Orycteropus afer afer; assembly: GCF_000298275.1. NCBI lineage: Eukaryota > Metazoa > Chordata > Mammalia > Tubulidentata > Orycteropodidae > Orycteropus > Orycteropus afer. The sequence goes on from NW_006921692.1 coordinate 8,829,435, forward strand.
TGGATTGTGTGCAGATTTCTCTCTGGCTTTATGCTCCCACTATGTCTGAGTGCCCACCAGGAACAGAAAATGTCCTGGTCTCCCAGCCAGAATGGAGGACAGAACTTCTGGTCTAGCTTGTGTGGGATGGAATTCCCAATGCCCAGGAGGTGCCTATATGGAAGTCTCTTCATACATGATAGAAAGCTGCACATGATGGCATGGACACTTTGGTCTCTTTTCACATGCATTCCTAACTTCTGAGAAGTCTTTGCTTTCGAAAGGATATAATAACAATCTCTCCAGTTCATCAGCAGTTGTTATAGTACTTTAAATATCTTGGATTACTTTGGGTTAAGTATGATTAAAAAAATATTATTTTTCTTACCCAAAGGAACCAATCACGAAAGGTTTATATTCAATTGTTCACTTGCCTTCTTTGCCAAACTCAGTTTTGCATACTTGTTCTTTTCTTTCCTTTTTTTTTTTTTTTTTTTGAAATCCTATTTTCCACCTTATTTTAAAGCCAAGTGGCTTATAGCTTGAGTTGTTTAATCCAAATATTATTTCCTTGAACCTCTTGATTGCTCTTACCTCATGTGGGCAGTAGAACTGACAATTGTCGCCTTCTGGGGGCATGCTTTGGGAATGTGAGCATGGATTTGGGAGTTGGATGTATTTTTAAATTTTAACTCTGCTGTTGGATGACTGTAAACTGGGAAAATCATTTAATCTTCCAAAGCCTTAGTTTCCTAATCTGCTTTAAAAGTAAATTAAGTAGAGCATATAATAATCTAACATCATTTGGCTCAGATTAGGAATACAATAAAATCACATTCTGTCCCTCACTTCCTCACCTAGATGTTTTTGTTGTTATTATTTGTTCTTTTTATAGCCTGTCAACTGGGTAAGTGCTGATTTTCATAATTGTAATGCTATTTTACAGAAAGATGTATTTCCAAGTATCTCAGAACTCTTAGAAGATGCTATATAGATTCTGTTTCACACACACACACACACACACACAAACATACATACAAGGAAAACATGAGACAAATAGTTTCCCCTATGCATAATTTTCTTACATAGGCAGAGCTAAAACTTAAATGTGAGGCTATAGAGAGGAAATGAAGGAGGTGGGAGTAGGACCTGAAATTACTGCTACCTTTAGTGCTATGATAACAATTATTAGATCATGTTCTCTGCTCTGTATGTCTCATTACCTATTTTGCATCTTTTATCAAAAGTGCCCAGAAAGGTGGTTTGACAGTTTGTTAAGAAAACAAAACATCTCCCAGATAGTTTTAGGCTGTTGTAATTTTTAGTGCACAAACATAGAAATTAAAGAAAAAAGTTAAACAAACAGCTCCTCAAATCTATTGAAACACAAAACCTGGCACTATTCTTTCACAATCTTAAATTCTGACGTGAAACATGATTTAATGTCAGTGAATATCAGCTGCTTTTTCACAAAAAGGATGTTATGCTTTCTCTGACTAGTGACCATTTTCAAGTTTTTAAAAATCTGATTTGGTTTATGGAATTCTCAGTTTCTTTAAAGTTTTGGATGTGAGTTTATTTGAACAAGTGCAAAAACAAAAACAAAATTCTCTAATTTACTTCTCATTGTGAATTTCTCTAACTAGTAAAGGTTAAGTATCCAATGAGTTCAGCCAGTGTTTTGTACACACACACACACACACACACACATATACATAATATATAAAAACTTTTTATTGTTACTAGGGTGAAAGTTTATAGAACAAATTTGTTTTAATTTTCCATTCAACCGTTCATATACATTTTATTTTGTGACATTGATTGCAATCCCCACAATGTAACAGCTCTCTTCCCAGTTTCTCCCTGTGGTTACCTTTTCCCTGTGTCCTTTTTTCCTATGCATTCCTGCTTTCTGAGCTTTGTTCCTGCACCAATGCTGCCCTTCTGATCTTCCATGGTTGATTGTTCTAAGGAGTACACCTCCTGTTGTAATTATTTAAGTCAAAGGCCTATCGTTTGGTTGAAAGTTAAGCCATGGGAGTGAGTTCAATTTCAGGCCTGAAAGGTGACTAGGGGACAGAGTCTCAAGGGTTTCACCAGTCTCTATCAGACCACTCAGCCTGGTATTTTTTATAATTTTGAGTTTTGTTCCACAGTTTTCTCCCACTCTATCCAGGATCTACAAATTTGATCCCTTTCCAAGTGGTTGGTAGTGGTAGCTGGTCACCATCTAGGTATTCTAATCTTAAGGTAGTGTAAGATGAAGTTCTCATACTCCACTGGTTCCTTGGACTGATTGTTTCCATGTGTTTTTGATTTTCTTCACTCATCTTTGCTCTGGATGAGGAGAGACCAATAGTCACATCTTAGATGGCCACTTGCTAGCTTTTTTTTTGCTACTCACAAAAGTCAGTCAGTGTTTTGATGAGCTTTTCTGAAATTTAGGAAATATCTTCACAATTCCCTTATTTGCCACTAACCTTTCTTGTAGGTAAATAAAATTTATTAACTGAGAAAAGTAAATTGGACTTAAGGCCCCAAACCAAACCCACTGCCATTGAGTCAATTCTGACTAGGTTCTCTAATTTTAGCAAATTATTTTGCTTAAGTTTTCTTAACTCATAAAACCCTCTTCATATTATATTCGTTCTTATTTTTCACTTTCATGGTATGGAAATGAAAATACCTTTGAGAACATTGTCTAGTCCATACCTTGAATTTGGTAATAATACTGTCTTATAGACTATGGAGGAGCTCTGGTAGCATAGTGCCTAAGGCACTTGACTGCTAACCAGAAGGCTGGTGGTTCAAACCCACCAGCCACTCCTTGGAAAGAAGATTGGGCAATCTACTTCCGTAGTGATACCACCTCGGAAACCCAAGGAGGGGTTGCTATGAGTTGGGTCCGACTCGATGGCAAATAACAACATAGACTATGGATTCCCATGTGCCTCTTTGCTTCTTCTAGATTTCCTTCCTCCCCCCTCAATTCCTCCCAGTGTGACTAGCAAAATATTTATACATTAACTTTAACATTTATTTTCCTGATGAGTATTCTATAATTCAGACTTAGGAAAAAATGGATGTACTTTTCCCTCAACTATAATGAATTAATGAGATCTTTCTGAATAACCCATTCCTGAGATAATTTTTATAAAATTGGCTCTAGAACAACATCAACCATATTGACTCAATTCCTAAGTCTTTGCTTTTACTAACTTTCTCATAAAGTAAAGCATTTTACAACCTTATTTTACCTCCCAACTTTGACTACTCAACACAGACACTATTTTTTCTTCTGTGCTCATATAACAACTTCCCAAATATTCTAACCTCTAGCCTCTATCTCCAAAATATATATTGCATAGATGCCAGAGTTATAAAGAGGTGTTCAGACAGGAAACATGATGTAATAATCCTTATCATGTTGTTGTAGTTGTTAGGTGCCATCCAATTGGCTCCAACTCATAGGGACCATACGTACAACAGAATGAAACACTGCCTGGTCTTATGTCATACTCAAAATCCTTGTTATACCTGAGCCATCGTTGAAGCCACTGTGTCAATCCATCTCATTGAGGGCCGTCCTCTTTTTTGAGCATCAACAAAAGATGCTCCACTTTACCAAACTTCTGCAGGGAATAGTCCCTTCTGACAACATGACCAAAGTATGCGAGATGAAGTCCAGCCATTCTTGTGTCCAAGGAGCATTCCAGCTGCACTTTTCCGGGAAAAATTTGTTCCTTCTTCTGGCAGTCCATGGTATTTTCAGTACTCTTGTTCAAAATGACATCTTTGCTCTTTAACACTTTAAAGAGGTCACTTGTAGCAGATTTGCCCAGAGCAATATGACATCTGATTTCTTGACTGCTGCTTCCATGGGTGTTGATTGTGGATCCAAGTGAAACAAAATCCCTGAGAACTTCAGTCTTTCCTCCATTTATTGCTTATTGGCCCATTTACAAGGACTTTTGTTTTATGTTGAAGTGTAATCCATACTGCAGACTATAATCTTTGAACTTCATCAATAATCTCTTCAAGTCATTTTCACTTTCAACAAGCAAGGTTATGTCATCTGCATCTTGTAAGTTGTTAATAAGTCTTCCCTCAATACTGATTCCACAATTCTCTCCATATAGCTGAAATTCTCAAATTATTTGCTCAATATACAGATTGAATGAGTATGGTGAATGGATACAACCCTGACACTCCCTCATCCTGATTTTAAAGCAGTCAGTATCCTCTTGTTCTATTTAAAGGACAGCCTCTTTGTCTATGTACAGGTTCCTCATGAGCACAATGAAGTGTTCTGGAATTCCCATTCTTTGCATTTTTATCCATAATTTGCTATGATCCATATAACTGAATGCCTTTGCATGGTCAATAAAACACAAGTAAAAATCTTTCTGGTATTCTTTTCTTTCAGCCAAGATCCATCTGACATCAGCAATGATATCCCTTGTTCTACATTCTCTTCTGAATGCAGTTTAAATTTCTGGAAGTTCTCTGTCAATATACTGCTGCAACCATCTTACATGTGATATCAATGATATTGTTTGATAATTTCTATATTCTGGTGGATCACCTTTCTTTGGAATGGGTACAAATATAAATCTCTTCCAGTCAGTTAGCCAGGTAGCTGTCTTCCAAATTTCTTGGCATAAATGAGTAAGCACCTCCACGCTGCATCCATTTATTGAAACATCTCAGTGGGTATTCTGTCAACTCCTGGAGCCTCGTATTTTGCCAAGTCCTTCATCACATCTTGGACTTCCTTCAGTACCATCAACTCTTGATCATATGCTACCTTCTTGAAATGGTTGAGTGTCAACCAATTCTTTTTGGTTCACTGACTGTGTATTTCTTTCATCTTTTTTTTTTGCTTCCTGTATCATTCAATATTTTGCCTGTAGAACTCTTCAATATTGTAATTCAAGACTTGAATTTTTCCTTGATTTCTTTCAGCTTAAGAAATGCTGATCATGTTTTTCCCTTTTGTTTTCTAACTCTAGGTCTTTGCACTTTTCATTATAATACTTTACTTTTTCTTATCAAGCAGCCCTTAATAATCATCTGTTCTCTTTTATTTCATCATTTCTTCTATTCACTTTAGATACTGTCATTCAAGTGCAAGTTTCTGAGTGTGGCCTGACATCTATTTTGGTCTTTCCTTCTTTTCCCATTTTTAAAATGAGTTCAACTTGTCTGGTGGTCAGTCATTGGTGTTTAGTGCTTCAAACCTATTCATTAGGTGGTCTCTCAAACTCCAGTAGGATATAATCAAACTTGTATTTTGGATCTCATGGATTTGTTTTAATTTTCTTCAGCTTCAACTTGAACTTGCATGTGAATAATTGATTGTCTGTTCCACAGTGAGCTCCTGGCCTTGTTTTGATTGATGATATTGAACTTCTCCATTGCCTATATCCCCAGATGTAGTTAATATGATTTCTGGATATTCCATCTAGCAAGGTCCATGTGTATAGTCAGTTGCCATTTATGTTGTTGAAAAAAGGTATTTCCAATGAACAAGTCATTGGTCTTGCAACATTCTATCATTAGGTCTCCAGTGTCACTTCTATCACTAAGGACATATTTTTCAGCTTCCACTGATTCTTGTTTCCAACTTTTGCATTCCAATCCCAGTGATAATCAAAGGATTTTGATTCCATTTGGTCAATATCAGACTGCAGAAGTTGTTTAAAAATCTTCTGTTTCCTTAGATTTGGCTTTAGTGCTTGGTGTGTAAATTTGAATAATACTAGTATTAATTGGTCTTCCTTGTAGGTGTGTGGATATTATCCTATAACTGTATTTCAAGATAGAACTTGAAACATTCTTTATCATGATGAATGCCAAGCCATTCCTCTTCAATTTTTACATTCCAGGCACAGTAGATCATATGATTATCTTATTAAAAATGGCCAATACCAGTCCATTTCACTTCACTAATTGCCCAGGATATCAATCTTTATGCATTCCATTTCTTTTTTGACAACTTCCAATTTTCCTAGCTACATACTTTGTAGATTCCCCATTTCAATTATTAATGAATGTTTGTAGCTGTCTCTTCCCATTTTGACTGGTGCCCCACCAGCAGACGAAGGTCCTGGAAGCTTTACTCCATCCAGGTCATTAAGGTCAACTCTACTTTGAGCAGGCAGCTCTTCCCCAGTCATATTTTGAGTGCCTTCCAACCTGAGGAGCTCATTCTCTGGCACTATCAGCGAATGTTTCACTGCTGCTTATAAAGTTTTCTAGTAATATACCAGACAGTGTTTCACTGCTATTCAGTTTTTGGCATACATTTTTTTCAGAAGTGAATGGGCCTGTACATCTTCCAAGCCTGTTTTAGACTTGAAGCTCCTTTGAAACTTTCCACCATTGGTGACCTTGCTTTGTAAAACCAGTGGCATAACTTCTAGCCTCACAGCAACACAGAAGCCACCACAGTACAATAAAATGTCAGATGAGTGAAGGATTGTTATTACAGCATATGGCAAATTTCTCCAATGGTTTCTTATTTTCTACAAACTAAAATCTAAGCTCCTTTACAAGATATTAGTATATATTTCATGAGGTGGCCTCAGTATATCTGGTCTACCTTTAGTCATTCCACAATCCCTGAAGCTCATCCCTTGTTTTACTGATACTGAATTACTTCTAGCTCCTAGAATGTATTGGGCATTTTAAATGTTTCTGTATCTTTGTGTTTGTTTTTCTCAGTGTCTGTAATGCCCTGCCTAACATTCTCTTACAAAATTCTCATCCTTCAAGTCTTAACTCAAATTATACTTCATTTCTTGACAAGCTCAAATGCATCTCTGTGCTCCTACATGCTTTTCATAGCTTCATGTCTATAGCCCCACCAGATCAATCTATTTTCATATTTGTACACCCATTATCTAGGTCTGTATGTTGTAAGGTCTCAATAACTATTAATTAGGTGAATGAAGTTCACTTTTGATTGAATGAAGTTGCATCATAAAACTGCTAAAAAATGTACTAGAAGAATTAGATTTTACTAAAAAGTTTTTCTGAAATGATTGTAAAGGAAGATAATGCCAGTAGTTCAATTTCCTCCACTAGAAATTGGGATTGTAATACAGAAGAAAGTCATCCAAAACCCAAAACAAAACTCACTGCTGTTGAGTTGGATCTGACTCATAGCGACATCTCCTTGGGTTTCTGAGGCAATATCTCTATGGAAGTAGATTGCCCAACCTTCCTTCTGAAGAGTAGTTGGTGGGTTTGCTCTGGTAGCGCTAGGTAAATTATAGTTTCAGGTTTCCAAGGCCTACTCTTCCTTCCGGGGAGTGGCTGGTAGGTTTGAACTGCCAGCAAAGATAGGACAATTATAAACTGATATAATTAATAAATTATAACATTATGCTCTATGTTCTACAAATGTTTTTACATGTTCTAGATATATTCATTATCTAATGTAGTGTAAGGCAAATATAACTATTACATCATCATAAATTTGACTTTAATTAGTTTTAATGGATCTTCTAAATTGATCTAAGTCTGCTAATAACAGAAAATACATATGGCAGCTGTACCATTAAAATCAGAGTTCTCTAATTGTGTATTTGAAGTAAACTTGAAAGCAATATTAAGCTTTAAGAAATCATTTAATATTAAATGTCATTTTTGTTTCCTTAGAATAATATCTTTTGTAATTGGCATGGAGAAGGTTTAGACCTCTGTGAAAATGTCTAAATTTGCATCCACAGCTGGTGGGGATGTGAATTGGAAAATACATTTGAAAACAATTTAGCAATGTTGTTTAAACTTCTTTAAGTTGTTCATAATGTTTAACCTAGTGTTTTCAATATTAGGAACTGATGTTAGTAAAAAAAGCAAATATTTCTGAAAACTTCATGAACAAATATATTTACAACAACATTATATAAAATTGAAAAAAGAAAATCAATAGAAGGTTGGTTAAGAAAATAATTACATTGCTGAATGGAATATTTTACTTCCAGTAAAAAAAAAAATTCTGAGGAATTTACAATAATAAGCTGAAATATTAGTGGTATATAGTAGAAAATCAGGATATCAAACTGGGTATAGAGTAAGATCTTAATTATGGCATTAAAATATGGTGAAAGAAACTGGAAGAAAGTTCTTTAAAATATTAATGGTGATTGCTTTTGAATTGTAAGTTCTTTTCACACTTTTGCTTACCTTTAATTTTCAGTTTATATATACTATTTTTAAAGTTGGAAATTCATTAACTATTCAAAATTATTCCATTGGCCTTAGCAATTTCTCAGAATAGAGATATAATGAAAGTTTGCTTTTGTTGATAAACCTGCTTCTCCCACTGAAAAGGCATTTTTAGAAGTAAGCTTTCATCATTTCCTTAGTTTATTCCAAATTATAATAACATTTACTTGCCTTGATAGCTCTTGGTTTTCTGAAAGGCACTTCACTTCATGAAAACAACACTAATTATTAGCCTAAATAACCTGAGACATAAATGAGAACTTTAAAATGATACTTCAAAACACCTTAGTGACTTTCCAAAATGGTACCTGAGGAAAGGGAGACTGCCTATAGTGTTTATTTCCTATACTAGGGTTTTGACTGATTCTGGCAATAATAATTTAAAGGTCATGTTTCTACCCTATATAGCAATAATTCAGAGTCTTTCCTGAGTAGGTCAGTGACACAGTATATACCAGCGGTCAGTTCTTTCTGAATTTTTATATTTATTACTGTTCAATCTCTAATAAACAAATATGTGCTGTTATTTTACCCCTTTCCTCTTCTTTTCATATTTAGTTTCAAATGGCAAAGCCTTATTTCATTCCAAAATATTTAACTATATCCCCTGAAAATAAATTGACATTGGCTTTCCAGCAGTCCCACTGAAGTGTCTTGAGTCAATGATGTACTAAAAATAATCCTAATCTTTTCTGAGTAATTTTGAATTACTGATTTAAAGGATGTATCATTGTCCCTTAATCTGGAACCACCAAATCATAGATAGATATTCTTCTGTTTTCAGGGGTAGCAGTCATTTTGAGCACCAAACCTTGGGAGCAAGTAAACTAAATTCTCTCTCTCTCTATATATATGTTTATCTGAAGCTCTTTTGGCTTTACTGAAACAATAAAATAAGGAAGAGGCATACTTAAATACAGGTTCCTTCCACACTCCTCCTTTGCTTTAAACTTGGCTATTTATTTTCCCAGACCTGTTGGAATGTATTCATACTGCTGAAACAAAGTATGTACTTAAATTTATAAACTATAGAATTGTTGCTTTTGATTATTTGAATTGAAATATTTTTAAATCATCATTTTAGCATGTCTAACTCTGACAGAGAAAATCTGGAACTGAAACAAGATTCAATTAATTTGGCTTTCTTGGAATGTGCTGGATGTCCCACACTGATGGGCTCAATTTTTCTTCTTAGATAGCAGTGGTGTTGAGTTAGTTCTGACATATAGCGACCCCACGTATAACAGAACACAACATGGCCCGATCCTGGGCCATTCTCAAAATTTTTGCCATGTTGGTGAGCATTGTTGCAGCCACTGTATCCATCCATCTTATTGAGGGTCTTCCTCTTTTTTGCTGACCTTCTATTTTACCAAACATGATACCCTTCTCTAGAGACTTGTCCCTCCTAATAATATACCAAAGTATGTGAGTCTTGTCATCCTTGCTTCTAAGGAACATTCTGGCTGTACTTCTTCCAAGACAGATTTGTTCATTCTTCTGGAAGTCCATGGTATACTCAAATTTCTTCACCAACTCCTTAATTCAAAGGGATCAATTCTCCAGCTTTCCTTATGTGTTGCTGAGCTTTTACATACGTATGAGACAACTGAAAATACCATGGCTTGAGTCAAGTGCACATTAATCCTCAAAGCGACATCTTTGCTATTTAACACTTTAAAGAAATCTTTTGCAGCAGATTTTCCCAGTGCAATGCATTCTTTGATTTCTTGGTGCATGGTGGATCCAAGAAAAATGAAATACTTGACAATTTCAAGATTTTCTCTACTTATCATGCTGCTGCTTATTGGCCTAGTTGTGAGGAGTTTTGCATTCTTTATGTTGAGGTGTAATCCGTGATGAAAGCTGCAGTATTTGATCTTCATCAGTAAGTGAAAGAAAGTGTGTGTCAGGGTTGTATCCTTTCACGATACTTAATCTGCATGCTAAACAACTAATCTGAGAAGGTGGACTATATGAAGAACATGGCATAAGGATTGGAGGAAGACTCATTAATAACCTGCAATATGCAGATGACACAGCCTTGCTTCCTGAAAACCTAGATGATAAAGACAAAATACAATAGCCTTCAGTACCTCAACATAAAGAAAACAAAATCCTCACAGCTGGACCAATAAGTCACATCATTATAAACAGAGAAAAAGATTGAAGTTGTCCAGGATTTCATTTTACATAAATCCACAATCAATACCCATGGAAGCAGCACTCAAAAAATCAAATGACATATTGCACTGGACAAATCTGCTGCAAGTGACGTCATTAAAGTGTTCAAAATTAAAGATGCCACTTTGAGGACCAAGCCATGTTATTTTCAATTGCTTTCATATGCATGCTAAAGCTGGGCAATGGATGAGGAGGACTGTAGAAGAATTGATGACTTTGAATTAAGGTGCTGGTGAAGAATATGCCATGGACAGCCAGAAGAACAAACAAATCTGTCTTGGACGTAGTACAGCTAGAATATTCCTTAGAAATGAGGATGACGAGACTTCATCTCATGAACTTTGAGTATGTTATCAGGAGGGGTAAGTCCCTGGAAAAGGACATCACGCTTGGTAAAGTACTGGGTTAGTTAAAAAGAAGAAGACTCACAATGAGATGGATTGATACAATGACTGCAAAAATGGGCTGAAACATGGGAACAACTGTGAGGATGGCACAGGACCAGGAAGTGTTTCCCTTTTTTGTGCATAGGTTTACTGTGAGTCCAAACAGACTTGACAGTACCTAAAAACAACATTATCTGTAGGGATTAGTTTTTATATTACTTTTCTAGTATTTATTTTTATTCTTGTTTGGGTGGAAGTTTACAGAGCAAATAAATTTTCCATTCAACATTGCAGAAATTACAAAATCGTAATATTTGTTGCAATCCCTTCAATGCAGCATTCTTCCAACTTCCTCCTGGGGTTCCCCATTTCCTTTCATTCTTCATCTTTCATTTTCTTGCCTTCTTACTTTTGTTTTTTGGCAAATTCTGCCCTTTTTGTCTTGTGTGGTTGATTATTTTGAGGAGTATGTTCCTTACAATTGTTATTCTTCACTTTATATGTCTGACTGCAAGGTTATCCCTTGGGGTGGGTTCCGTTTTAGGTTTGAGGGGTGTGTAAGGGCCACAGTATCAGACCAGTATGTCTGGACTTTTTTCTAATGATTTTGAATTATGTTCTACATTTTTGTCCCAGTCTTTCCAGGACCTTCTGTAGTTCTGATCAGAGGGTTAGGTAGTAGTAGCCAGGCACCACCTCATTTTTCTGATTTCACGGTAATGGAGGCTGTGGTTCCAATGGACCATTAGTCGTTTGGACTAATTATTTCCTTGAGTCTTTGATTTTCCTCAGAACTGATCAGAACTCTTCTTTCCTCCATATGGGAAAAGATCAATAGTTCCATCTTAGAAGGCTGTTCACTAGCTTTTAAAACTTGTCCCTATTCTTCAGAGTAAGATGTTGAACACTGTCTTTGTGAACTATGTCATGCAATTGACTCCTGAGACTGTGTGTCCTATGTCCCCAGTGATTCATTCCTTCAAGGTGTTTGGTTATGGCTAAATAGTTTTCCTAATTTTATCTCTTGTTTTATCTAATATATATATGGATATGTTTACAGCACATACAAATACATATGTAGAAATATCTTCTACAAAACCTATATATGGCTGTTGGTGTATTCCCATTTACCTATCCATACCTGATCCTCTTGCCTGTCTACCTATGTATCCACTCATAGATGAATGTTTGTTATTACTAATAATGTAGGCATGTGTATGTAATAGTGTTTACCTTTGTTGTAACTCTTGTGCACCTTTCCGTGTCTTCCTTTTCCTCAATGATATTATGCAGGTCACCTACTTCTGTACCTAATTAGGAATTTTCCCTCTCCTCCCCTCCCATCCCTGGTAACCATCAAAGAATGTTTCTTTCCATGAGTAAACCTTGCCTTGATTTATTATAATAGAGGATTCATAAAATATTTGTCCTTCTGTGATTGACTTATTTTACTCAGTATAATGCCCTCTACTTCATCTATGTTATGAAATGTTATATGGATTTTTCATAATTTTTTTAATGTTGCATACTATTTCATTGAGTGTATGTTCATAGTTTGTTTATTCATTCATCTGTTGATGGGCACTTTAGGTTGTTTCCATCTCTTTGCTATTGTGAATAGTGCTGCAGTGAATATGAGTGTGCATATATCTATTTGCGTCCTGGCTCTAACTTCTTTAGGATATATACTTAATAGTGGGATTGCTGAATCAAATGGTATTTGTATTTCCAACTTTTTAAGGAACAGCCATACTGCTCTCCCTGGTGGTTTCAACATTTTTTATAGTCCCACCAGAAGTGTATGAGAGTTCCAACCTTTCCATACCCTTCCCAGGATTTGTTATTTTCTGTCTTTTTGAACTTTGCTATTATTGGCTTGCTTGCTGAAAGTGAGGATGACTTAAGGCACCTACTGATGAAGGTTGAAGAATACAGTCTGCAGTATGGATTACATCTCAACA
>NW_006921692.1:8842769-8843567 GCF_000298275.1 Orycteropus afer afer
GGGATCGGGCAGTGTTTCGTTCTGCTGTGCATGGGGTCGCTATGAGTCGGAAACGACTCGACGGCACTTAACAACAACAACAACATTATTGGCTAGTTGAGATGTTATTTCATTGTTTTGATATGCATCTCTCTAATGACTAAATTATTGCAAACATTTCTTCATGTGTTTTTGGGCATCTACATACCTTTGGTGAAGTGTCTGTTTACATCCTCTGCCCATTTTTTTTATATTGGGTTTTTGTTTTTGAGATATTGAAGCTTTCTATAAATTTTAGAGATGAGACTTTTATCAGGTATGCTGTTCCAAAATTTTTCCCCCAGTCTATAGGTTCTCTTTTTATTCTTTTGGAGAAGTCTTTGGATGAACATAAATGTTTAAATTTTAGGAGGTCTCGTCATCTGATTTTTCTCCTGTTTGTGCACTTTTAGTTATATTTGGTAGACCATTTATGCCAAATCAGCTTCCCTATGTTTGTCTCTATTTTTTCTTTGATGATCTTTATAGTTTTTAGGTTTTACATTTAGGTCTTTCATCCATCTTGTTAGTTTTTGTATAAGGTTTGAGGTATAGGTCTTTTTTCATTTTTCAGGAAATGGATATTTAGTTTTGCCTGCACTATTTGTTAAAGAGGTTGTCTCTTCCCCAGTTTATGGATTTCAATCCTTGGACTTAGCTATCCACAGTCTTACTTCTAGATTCTCAGTTCTGCTCCTTTGTATCTCTCACTGAACTAGAACCATGATGTTTTGACTACTATGGCTATATAGAAGGGTTTTTTTTTTTTTTAACATTTTT
>NW_006921692.1:8858423-8866629 GCF_000298275.1 Orycteropus afer afer
CTCCGTATATCTCCTTTTTTGGTATTTTCACGAAAATTCTTCTGCTAGTTGGGGTTTAGTCTACTTCTGAATCCTTCTCTTCAAGGCTCAGGGGTCCAAGGTTAACTTCTGTGTCTGTGTCAATTGGTTTCCTTTTTCTTTGTTGAAGAGGGTCTGTGCAGTCCTTCTATCTAGTCCGCCATCTTCCCAGCTCCCCTGTAGTAAGTTTTGAGATCAGGAAGTGTGAGGCCTCCTACTTTATTTTTCTTCTTCAGTAGTGCTTTGCTTATCTTGAGTCTCTTTATTTTCCATATAAAATTGGTAATTGGTTTTTTCATCTCTTTAAAGAATGTTGTTGGAATCTGGACTGGAATAGAATTATATCTATACATCACTTTGGGTGATACTGACATTTTCACAATGTTAAATCTTCATATTTAAGAGCATTATGTCCTTCCATTTACGTAGATCTCTTTTGGTTTTTACAGTAGTGTTTTGTAGCTTTCTTTGTATAAGTCTTTTCTAACTCTGGTTAAGTTTGTTCCCAAATATTTTATCTTTTTGTTAGGCATAGTGAATGGCATTGTTTTGCTTTTCAGAGTTCTTTTTCTTGGTGTAGAGGAATCTGACTGATTTTTGTATGTTGATCTATGTTCTGCCACCAATCATCTGTCAGTTTGTTGTGGTTGTGGTGCACTGTGGTGACTTGCATGGTGTTGTGATCTTGGAGGCTATGCTACTGGTATTTTAAATACCAGGAAGGTCACACATTGTGGACAGCTTTCAGAGGAGCTTCCAGACTAAGACAGAGAGGGAAGAAGGATGGGACCATCCACTTCCCAAAGAATTGGCCAGTGAAAACATTATGAATAGTGTAAAGCAATGTTTGATGCATTACTGGAAAACTTTATGGAAAGCCCTGAAGCATTGTCTGATATAGTGCCCAAAGATGAGCCCCTCAGGTAGGAAGGCAGTCCAAATATGACTGGGAAAGAACTGCCTCCTCAAAGCAGAGTTGACCTTAATGACATGGTTGAAGTAAAGCTTTTGGGTCTTCTGATGGGGAATGAGTCAAAGTGAAACAAGCAGGCTGCAAACATCCATGAATAACCAGAATGTGGAATGTCTGAAGTATGAATCTAGAAAAATTGGAAGTTGTCAAAAATGAAATGGATTAAAGATTTCTATCTTAAGCATTAGTGAGCTGAAATGGACTGATATTGGCCATTGTGAATCAGACAGTCATATGATCTACTATGCCTGGAATGACAAATTGAAGAGGAATGGCATCACATTCATTGTCACAAAGAGTATTTAAAGATCTATCCTGAAGTACAAGGCTGTCAGTGATAGGATAATATCCATATGGCTACAAGGAAGGCCAGTTAATACTACTATCATTTAAATCTACACACCAACCACCAAAGCCAAAGACGAGGAAACTGAATATTTTTACCAACTTCTGCAGCCTGATATTGACCAAACATGCAATCAAGATGTATTGATTACAACTGGTGATTGGAATATGAAAGTTGGAAACAAAGAAGAATCCCTGGTAGTTGTAATATATGGTCTTGGTGAAAGAAATGACACAAGAGACCACATGATAGAATTTTGAAAGACTAATGACTTATTCATTGCAAATACCTTTTTCCCACAACATAAATGGTGGCTATACACATGGATCTCATTAGATAGAATCAGATCAAATACATGTGTGGATAGAGGCAATGGAGAAGCTCAACATCTTCAGCCAGAACAAGGCTAGGACTTCACTGTAGACCAGATGATCAATTTCTCATATGCAAGTTCAAGTTGAACTTGAAGACAATTAAAACCAGTCCACAAGAGCCAAAATATGACCTTGATTATATTCTAGCTAAATTTAGAGACCATCTGAAGATGATTTAATGCATTGAACACCAATAACCAAAACACCAGAGGAATTGTGAGATGACATCAAGAACATCATAAACGAAGAAAACAAAAGATCATTACAAAGACAGGAAAGGAGTAAAAGACCAAAATGAAAGTCAGAAGATACTCTGGAACTTGCTCTTGAGTGAAAAGTACCTAAAGCAAATGGAAGAAATGACAAGATAAAAGAGCTGAACATAAGATTTCGAATAGCAGCTTGAGAAGACAAAGTTATTTATTATAATGAAATGTGCAAAGATCTGAAGTTAGAAAACCGAAAGAGAAGAACAAGCTCAGCATTTCTCCAGCTGAAAGAACTGAAGAAAAAATTAAAACCTCGAGTTGCAATATTGAAAGATTCTATGGGCAAGATATTGAATGATGCAGGAAACATCAAAAGAAGATGTAAGGAATACACAGGTTTACTGTACAAAAAAGAATTGGTCAATGTTCAGCTATTTCAGGGAGTGGCATGTGATCAAGAATCAATGATATTGAAGGAAGAAGTTGAAGCTGCACTAAAGGAATTGGGGAAAAACAAGGCTCCAGGTATTGATGGAATACCCATTGAGATGTTTCAACAAATCAATGACATACTGGAGGCACTTACTTGTCTATGCTAATAAATTTGGAAGACTGCTACCTGGCTAACTGACTGGAAGGTATCCATATTTGTACCCATCCCAAAGAAAGGTGATCCAAAAGACTAGAAATTAATATCACATGCAAGTAAAATTCTGCTAAAGATAATTAGAAAATGGTTGCAGTGGTATATTGATAGAGAACTTCCAGAAATGCTAGGTGGATTTAGAAGAGGACATGGAATGAGGGATATCATTGCTGATGTCAGATGGATTTTGGCTGAAAGCAAAGAATACCAGAAAGAGGTTTAGTTGTGTTTTATTGACTATGCAAAAACATTCAAAGGTATGGATCATAACAAATTATGCATAACATTGAGAAGAATGGGAATTCCAGAGCACTTAATTGTGCTCATGAGTAATCTGCACATAGACCAGGAGGCTGTTGTTCCAACAGAAGAAGAAGATACTTCATGGTTTAAAATCAGGAAAGGTGTGTGTCAGGGTGGTATTTTTTCACCATACTTATTGAACTGTATGGTGAGAAAAGAATATGAGAAGCTGGACTATTTGAAGAAGAATGTGGCATCAGTATTGGAGGAAGACTCATTAAAAATCTGTGATATACAGATGACAAAACCTTGCTTGCTGAAAGTGAAGAAGACTTGAAGCACATACTGATGAAGATCAAAGACTATAGTCTGCAATACGGATTACACTTCAACATAAACAAAATGAAAATCCTCACAGCTGGACCAATAAGCAGCATCATGATGAATGGAGAAAAGATTGAAGTTGTCAAATATTTCATATTACTTGGATCCACAATCAACACCCATGGAAGCAGTAGTCAAGAAATCAGATGTCATATTGCAGTAGGCAAAACTGCTGTAAAAGACCTCTGTAAAGTACTGAAGAGCAAAGATGTCATTTTGAAGACTACGGTTCACGTATCCCAAGCCATGGTATTTTCAGTATCTCTTATAGGTGTGAAAGATGGACAATGAATAAGGTAACTGAAGTATATTGAGTTATGGTATTGGCAAAGAACACTGAAAATACTATGGACTGCCAGAAGAACCAACCAATCTGCAGCAGAAGTGCAGCCAGAATGCTCCTTGGAGGTGAGGCTGGTCAGAGTTTAGCTCACCTACTTTGGTCATGATGTCAGAAGGGACTATTCCCTGCAGAAGGATATCATGTTTGGTAAAGTGGAGGGTCAGCATAAAGGGGGGAGACCCTCAATGGAATGGACTGCCACAGTGGCTGCAATGATGGGCTCAAGTATAGCAAGGATTGTGAGTATTACACATGACCGGTCAGTGTTCTTTCTGTTGTTCATGGGTTGTTATGAGTCAACCAATTTGATGGCACCTAATAACAACTTGGGTCCTGACACATTGCTGAATCTTTCAATTAGTTCAAGTAGTTTTCTTGCTGAGTCTCCAGTATTTTCTCTATATAGGATCATATCATCTGCAAATAGGAATAGTTTTACTTCTTCCTTACCAATCTGGATGCTTTTTATTTCCCTTTCTTGGCTAGTGCTGTGCTTGGACTTCCAATACAATACTGAATAGGAATGATGATAGAGGGCATCCTCATCTGGTTCCTTCTCCCAAGGGTAATGCTTTCAGTCTCTCGCCATTAAGAGGAATGTTGACCACTGGGTTTGCATATATACCCCTTATTATGTGAAGAAATTCTCTGTCTATTCCTGTTTCGCTGAGAGTTTTTATCAGGAATGGGCATTGGATTTTATCAAATGTCTTTTTTGCATCAATTTTTGATTACATAGTTTTCTTACTTTATTTTATTTATGTAAAGGATTACATTGATAGTTTTGCTAATGTTGAACCATCCTTGCATACCTGTTATGAATCCCACTTGGTCATGATGTATTATTATTATTATTTTTATATGGTGTCAGAAATGGATATTCTACTGACTAAGATTTTGTTGGGGATTTTTTTGTCTATGTTCATGAAGGATATTTATCTGTAATTTCCTTTTCTTTGTGATGTCTTCGTCTAGCTTTAGTATCAGGGTTATGGTTGCTTCATAAGAAGACTTTGGGAGTATTCTATCTTTTCCTTTGTTCTGGAATAGTTTGAGTAGAATTGGTGTCAGCTCTTGTCTAAATGCTTGGTAGAATTCTCCTGTGAAGCTGTCTGGGCCAGGATTTTTTTTTTTTTTATTGTTGTTGGGAGTGCTTTTATGACCGTTCAATTTCTGCTTTTCTCAAGATCTATTCAAATTCTCTACCTCAGTTTGTGTTAGTTTAGGAAGATCTTGTGTTTCTAGAAATTTTCCCATTTCTTCTAACTTTTCAAATTTGTTGGTGTCCAATTCTTCATAGTATTCTGTTATTATCCTGTTGTATTTCTGTTGGTTCTGTTGTGACATTACTTATTTCATTTCTTATTCGTATCATCTGCATCTTCTTTTTCTTTATTAAGTTTACCAGTGGTTTATCAATTTTGTTAGTCTTTTCAAGGAGTCAACTTCTAGCCTTCTGTATTATTTCTACTGTTTTTCTGTTTCATTAATTTCTGCTCTAATGTTTTTATTTCCTTTCTTCTTGAGACTGTAGGCTTTTTTTTTTCTCTTCTTTTTCTAATTGTTGCAGGTATTGCCTGTGAGTGCTGATTTTGATTATTTTTTCCTTTTTCATGTTTATGTATATTGCTATAAAGTGACCTCTGAACACTCCTTTTGCCATGTCCCAAAAGTTTTGGTATGTTTTGTTTTCATTCTCTTTTGATCCTATGATTTTTAAAATTTCAACTTTTATTTCTTCTATTACCTTGTAGTTAAGCAGGGTATTATTCATTTTCCACTTATTTGATTTATTTCCCTGTTATTCCCTTTATTGATTTCTAATTTTATACTGTTGTGATCTGAGAAGATGCTTTGTACTTACTTAAACATTTTTAAATTGAGGATTCATTTTAAATTGAGGATTCATTTGTGGCCTGACATATGGTGTATTTTGGAAAATGATCCATGTGCACTAGTAAATAATGTGTATTGTATTTCTGTTTGGTAGATTGTTTTGTACATGTCTATGATGTAGAGCTGGTTGATTGTGTTGTGTAGATCATCTGCATCTTTGTTGAGTTTCTTTCTAGTTGATCTGTACTTCATTGAAAATGGTGTTTGAAAGCACCTATTTGGCAGAATTATCTATTCCTTTTTAAAATTCTTTCAGTGTTTGATTTATATTCTTGGGGCTTTTTCATTAGGTGCATAGATATTTATTATGGTAAGGTCCTCTCACTGGATTGACCCTTTAATCATTACATAATGTCCTTCCTTGTCCATTATGCTGGTTTTTGTTTGGCTTCAAATCTGTGCCACTACTGCTCTTTTTTGATTGATACTTCCTTGCTATATTTTTTTCCTCTCTTTGATTTTCCGTTGACTTTTATCTTTGCATCTAAGTTGAGTATCTGGTAGCATATTGATGATTCTGTTTTCTTATCCATTCTACCGCTTTCTCTTTACTGGTGCATTTAATGCATTTACATTCAGTGTAATTGTTGATAAGTATGAATTCACTGCTATCATTCAGTTCTGTTGTTTGTTGTGGTATTGATGAGTTCTTTATTCCATGTATTTTTCTGTGTGGAGTTCATTTTGTTATCAGATTTTCTTTTCATTTTCTTCATTGTTATTGATTTTGTGATTTTTTTCTTTCTTATTTTGGTTAGAAGATCCATTTTCTTTGAGGTTTCCTGTAACTTATTACTATCTTCCCAAGTTTACAACACTGTTGTATATTGATATCATCTTGTATTTCTTTCCATTTGGAAATTGTGTAATTATACCATTATTCCTTCTTTTTGCTTTGTAGTTGCCGCCTTTTACAGAGTGACTTCTCTTATTCCCTATTTTCAATCTTATACATTTATTACCCACCAGCCACTCCTTGGAAGGAAGACTGGGCAATCAACTCCTGTAGTGATACTGCCTTGGAAACCCAAGGAGGGGTTGCTATGAGTTAGAACTGACTCGACGGCAGTGAGTTTTAGCTTTAAGTTTATTTCATTTTTGAAAAGTCTTTATCTGGGTTGGTTTCTGAGTGATGTTGTCATGTGTCTTACTCTCAGGCTGTTTTGTCTGATGTTGTTGATTCTTTGTCCAAAGGATTCCCTTTAGCATTTCTTGCAAGGTTGGTATGATTTTCTCAAATTCCCTTATTTTCCATTTCTCCGTCCTCATTTCATCATTGTCTTTGAGGGATAATTTTGCTGATCAT
Organism: Orycteropus afer afer; assembly: GCF_000298275.1. Classification (NCBI taxonomy): domain Eukaryota; kingdom Metazoa; phylum Chordata; class Mammalia; order Tubulidentata; family Orycteropodidae; genus Orycteropus; species Orycteropus afer. The sequence continues at coordinate 8,865,162 of NW_006921692.1, forward strand.
TTAAGTCTTGGTTGGCAATTTTTTTCTTAGAGGGTATTATAAATGCCATCTCATTTCCTTCTTGCCTTCATGGTTTCTGCTGAGAAATCAAAGCATAGTTTTATTGGTTCCTCTTTATAGGTAATATTTTCTTTCTTCCTGAGCTGATCTCAGGATTCTTTCCTTGTCTTTGGTTTTGGAAAGATTGAGTATGATATGTTTTGGTAACTTTCTTTTGGGCATATCCTGTATGGGGTTAATTGAGCTTATTGGATGGATATCTTTTCATCTTTCATATTAGGGAAGTTTTCTACCAGGAAAAATTTGCCAATTTTATTTCTGTCTCCTTTTTTTTCTGCCTCTTCCTGTTCTGGGATTCTGATCACATGTAATATTTTCTCTTGATAGTACCCCACATAATTCTTAGGATTTCTTCATTCTTCTTCATTCTTTTTCCTGATTTTTCCTCATGCAAATTGGTGTCAACGAACTTGTCATCTAATTTGCTGACCCAGTCTTCTTTTGATTCAATTCTACTCCTTTGTCTTTCCAATGTGATATCTATCTCTAATATTTTAGTGTTACTCTTCTGAATTTCTGATTGCCATTTTTGTATGGTTTCTTTTTCTTTTTCTATTGTGATTTGGGTGAAAATTTACAAAGCAAGTTCATTTTTCATACAACAGTTCACATATACTTTGTCTCATGACATTGACCACAATTTACCACAATGCAACAGCTCTCCTCCCACTTCCTCCCAATAGTTACTTCTTCCCTGTGTCCATCCCTCCATGCATGCCTGTCCCCTGAGCTGTCTCCATGTGCATAAGCAGCCCTTCTTTCTCCCATGCTTGTTCTCTCCAAGGAGTGTATCTATCTCAGGTTCAATCATATGCCTGTCTTTTGTTTGGCTGGAAGCCACAGGTGTGGGTTCAATTCCAGACCTAAAGGGCAGGTAGGGGTTATAGTCTCAGTGGTTCTACCAGGCTCTATCAGACCAGCAAATCTGGTCCCACCCTCCTTTTTTTTTTTCCTCCAAAGGATTTTGAGTTTTGTTCCACATTGTTCTCCCTCTCTATCTAGGATCTCCTACATAGATCCCCTTCAAAGTGGTTGACAGTGGTAGATGGGCACCATGTAGTTCTTTGGGCTTCATAGTCATATAGGCTGCCAATCGGATGGTGTACCAGTCACTAGGACTAATTGTTTCCATGAATTTTTGGTTTTCTTCATTCTGCTTTGTTCTGGATGAGGACAGACCCATCGTTGCATCTAGATGGCTCACATTTGGTACATTGCCCTTCTCTTCACCCAAATCAATACTTATCTCTATCTAACAGTGTTCCCACCCCTCTGTTCCCACCTCTGGTAACCAACAAAGAAAATTTTCTTCCATAGATAAACCTTTCCTTGACTTTTACAATAACGGTCTAATATGGTATTTGTCCTTTTGTGATTGACTTATTTCACTCAGCATAATGTCCTCCAA
>NW_006921692.1:8869718-8877137 GCF_000298275.1 Orycteropus afer afer
TTTCATTCTCATTTGATTCAAGGAATTTTTGAATTTCAATTTTTATTTCTTCTCTTACCCAGTCTTTCTCAAGGAGGGTGTTGTTCAGTTTTCCTCTCTTTACTCTTTTCCTGTTGTTGATTTCTAATTTGATAGCTTATGATCCGAGAAGACGCTTTGTAGTATTTCAATATTTTTAAATTTATTAAGGCTTGCTTTATGGCCTAACATATGGTCTATCATGGAAAATGTTCCATGTCTACTGGAGAAGAATGTATATTGTGCTGCTGTTGGGTGAAGTGCTCTGTAGATGTCTATAAGGCCACATTGGTGGATTGTATTGTTTAGCTCTTCTGCATCTTTGTTGAGTTTCTTTCCGGTTGTTCTATCTTTCAATGAAAGTGGTATATTAAATTCTCCCACCATGACTGTGGAGTCATCTATTTGGCTTTTCAACTCTTTTAACATCTGATTTATGTATTTTGGGGCTCTTTCATTGAGTCCATAGATATTTATTATTTATTATGGCTGATTTTTAGGTTATTTCTTAGCTCCTACCAAACTTGGCAATCTCCAAACTGTCTGTGTGGTCAGGATTGCTCAGGATGGCTGCCAGACCGCAGCTCCATATGTCTCCTTTTTTGATATTTTCATTCAAATTTTTCTGTTAGTTGGAGTTTAGTCCACTTCTGTATCCTTCCCTTCAAGTCTCACGGATCCAGGATTATCTTCTGTGTCTGTGTTAATTGGTTCCCCTTTTCTTTATTGAATAGGGTCTGTACAGTCTTTCTGCCTATTCCGCCATCTTACCAGAACTCCCCATTTGGTTTCTAATTGTCTATTTATTTTATCATTTTGCTCCTGTATTATTTTCCAAAAATTTTCTCAAAGCTTGTCTGTATTTCTTAATTTTTCTTTTCTTTCCTTTTTGTGGTTTCATCAATCTCTTGGAGGGTCCTATATAGAAGGCTTTTTAATTCTTTATCAGGAACTTATTTTGAATCCCTTACCATTTCTTCCTCAGGGAGGATTCCTGCTTTTATATTTTGGCCACTTGACTGATCCATCTTGTCCTGTTTCTTTGATTGATTTGAAATTGTCTGTTGTCTCTGAGAGGGAGAGCTCTGGTGGTGTAGTGCCTAAAGCATTTGACTGCTGCCAGAAGGCTGGCAGTTCAAACCCAGCAGTCACTCTTTGGAGGGAAGATTGGGCAATCTGCTTCCATAGAGATACCACCTTGGAAACCCAAGGAGAGGTCACTATGAGTTGGAAAATGACTCAATGGGACTGAGTTTGTTTTTGTTGAGTTTGCTGTCTTTGAGACAATTTTGTGTTATTGTATATATTTTTTGATTATATGTTGTTCTGTTTCACTTTGATTTTCTGTTTTGCTTATTTCAATATATCTGGACAAGCAGGGAGGTATGGTACCTCAGTAGCTAGTTTGGCAGCACTAGGGTGCTCCTCACTTGTCTCTGGGTATGTGGATAATGAGTATGACTGTGGACATGTGTCTCTACTTGCTGGTCATGTGGAGCAGCTGCAGGAGGGTTGAACAAGTGTTATCCGTTGCGGTTGCTGATCCATTGGTGCAGGAGTGGGTGGTAGCATTCACCCTATGGAGGGGAGTAGGGGTGGCAGGGTTGGTTGCTGTAGCTGACTTATGGGGATATAATGTCTGCATCCCATCAAGAGGGCCAAAAAGAAAAAATAAAGAAAAAAGTGAAAGAATAAAAAAACATGATATAAAGGAAGGAAGTAGAAGAGGAAGATGATGGAAATATAAATAAATAAAAATGAAGAAAAAATTTAGAAAAAGAAAAAAGAATAAAATGAAAAAGAAACAAGGAAAAAAAGTGGTAAAGGGTGGTGGGCTAGCAGGCACATGCACCTCTAAGGTGATGGATGCACAGCATCCTATCCATGGGGACACTGAGGTAGCAGGTGTTTGAGGAACTATGTGGATGGTGGACAAGGTGGTAGTGGGAAGGTGGTCCTCATGAGCCAGGCAGAGATGGGTAACAGAGGGGACGTCTATGGCCATTGAGTTGGTTGGGGGCAGGGGAAGGCCTTACTCCTGGTCACAAGGAAGGTGTGTGTGGGGAAGGTGGTAGAGCAACTTCTGTGGTCACCATTCACTGATATGGGCCAGGTGCATTCCTGAGTGAGTGTAGCCAGTTATCTGGTTTCTATCCTGACTCAAGCAAGAAGGAAAGTCTCCCATAGTCCAGTGTCTATAGCCACCACCTCACAGGTTGTCTCCTCCATGTTGACCCCCTATCCAAATGACTAGGGACCACTAATGATGAGTGGTTGTATCCTTATTTATTGGCTCCCTCCCTGCTCTTAAGGAGATTTGGAGGTGCAGTAGTTAAAACATTTAGTTGCTAACCCACCAGCCACTCCATAGAAGAAAGATGAAGTAGTTTGTTTCCTTAAAGATTTACAGCTTTGGAAACACAATGGGGTCATTCTACTCTGTCTATGGGGTTGCTATGAGTTGGAATCCATGTGATGTCAGTAGGTTTGGTTACCCTGATCTTTGCTTGGCTATGTTACTGGAGTTCTCCCCCACCTCCCTGCACTTTCCTTTCTTAGATCTAGCTTGTGTTCTGATCACCTTGCTGCACTCCAGATTTATTTACACTATCTCTGTCCTATCGGGGATTCCAGGAATTTGGCTTCTCCTCACCCATTTTTGTTGCCTTCCATTTCACAAAATGTCTATCCTGTGTCATATCTCTGCTCTGTCTCCTTCCTATATCACAGTTTCCATTCCATTTCTTTCTCCAATTGTTGTTTAATCTATTATTGTATACTTTCATTTGATGTTTATAATTACAGGATTATCATCTGTATCTGTTTCACTTGGTTTCTCAGGTCTTTGTTGTAGTGGGACTAGGTGGAGTGTGTCACCAAGATGCCATCTTGTCTTTTCCTTTCCTTTCCAGGATTTATATACTTGCATCTTTAGATTATGCTATTGAACTTTCCTCTGATGTAGAAATTTAAAAAATGTTCATGTCAGAATTATGTTGTAATCTGAGGACTAACAGATGGACAAATGGACAAATGATAACTACTATAAACTGAACTGAAAGTGTAAATGCATTTTTCACTTGTACTGACAAACAGTTTTCTAATACAATGAAATTAATTATGAAAGCCAGGTTACTGCAATAAGCCAAAATCTCTTTTCTCCATTTATCTCCAACTTTAAAAGTATTTTAAAGAAAATCAAGTCTTTCCTTGTGTTGATGAAGGCTGTATTGTTAGACTTTGAACATTGGTCTTAGAGATTCATATTACTTAGCAGTGATTGGGACAGAATGTCATTTTGTGACACTCCAGGCCAAGTAGCCTGAGGGTGTCACAAGATGACACACTAACTCTGTAAAGTGAAATCATTCTTACTGACACCTCTGAACTGCTTTGGAAAGTTTGCTTTCTAATGAGAACTTAGCTACTGAAGCAGCATTTGGCTAAGTAACAATAGATCTCTCACCACTGCAGAGAAATTTATTTCTTTCTGGTCAGCATTTAAAACTCAACTCTTGAACATTTAAATAATTAATATCAGCAAAAATGGGACTGGAAGGTAGGCAAACATTAGGAATAATTCAAATAATCATTTAGCTATAATGCCCATACTGGATGTGGGTAACAATCAGAAATAATTATGAATGTGATTCAGATAGAATTAGTTTTTGATATAAGTGGGGCAGAATTGACTCTTTGATATACCACCAATTTTTATGTGCTTTCTAAAGGGACAGCCATCAGATTCTGCCTAGAATCAATAGCTTATCTATGACTAATCTCAAGCATAGTTTCTATCCTGCTCATAGAAATCCTGTAAAATAAGAACAACTTAACTCAGCAAAAACACTGAAAACAAGCAGAAATACTGTTCAAAGACTTTCAGAACACATTTATTTATTCTTCCAATAAATATTTATTGAGCTCTGGTGGTGCAGTAATTATTCAACTGCTGACCAAAAAGCAGGCAGTTCTAACTCGCCAGTTGCTCTGTGGGAAAAATGAAGCAGCGTATTTTTGTAACTATTTACAGCCTTTGAAAGTCTATGGGGAATTTTGACTCTGTCCTATTGGGTTGCTATGAGTTAGAATTGAATCAACTCAATGGCAGTGGGTTTGGTTTTTGGGTTTCTGAGGGGATATAATGAAGAACAAGAGGTATATGATCATCAATTTTATCAAAATTATGTCATATCAGGTAACATATGTATTCATAATGTAATTACAGATAGTGTTAAATTCTATGTTGTTGTTGTTAGGTACTGTTGAGTCAGCTCCAACTCACAGTGACACTATGTACAACAGAATGAAACATTGCTCAGTCCCGTGCCATCCTGACAATTCTTGCTATGCTTGAGCCCATCACTGCAGCCACTGTGTAAATTCATCTCTTTGAGAGTTTTCCCCTTTTCTGCTGACCATCTACTTTATCAAGCATGATATTCTATTCCAGGAATTGGTCCCTTCTGACAACATGACCAAAGTAGGTGAGACGAAGTCTGGCCATTCTCACTCTTGAGGAGCATTCTGGCTGCACTTCTTACAGAACAGATTTGTTCATTCTTCTGGTTGTTGTTGTTGTTATTGTTTGGTGCCATTAAGTTGACTCCAACTCATAGCAACCCTATGTACAATAGAACGGAACACTGCCTGGTCCTGTGCCAGCCTCACAATCCTTGCTATACCTGGGCTGATTGTTGCAGTCACTGTGTCAATCCATCTCCCTGAGGGCCTTCCCCTTCTTTGCTGACCCTCCACTTTACCAAGCATGATATTTTCCCCCAGGGAATGGTTCTTTTTGACAAGACCAAGGTAGATTAGATGAAGTCTGGCCATTCTTGTTTCCAAGGAGCATTCTGGATGCACTTCTTTTAGGACAGACTTGTTAGTTCTTTATGTAGTCCCTGGTAATTTCAGTATTCTTTGCCAACACCACACCTCAAAGGCATGAACTCTTCTTTGGTCTTCCTTGTCCATTGTCCAGCTCTCACACATATGGGGCGACTGAAAATAGCATGACTTGGGTTAGGTGCACCTTGGTCTTCAAGGAGAAATCTTTGCTCTTCAGCATTTGAAAGAGGTCTTTTGCAGCAGATTTGCCCAGTGCAATACATCATCTGATGTCTTGACTGCTGCTTCCATTGGTGTTGATCATGGAACCAAGCAATATGAAATCTTTAACAACTTCACTCTTTTCTCCATTTATCATGATGCTGCTTATTGGTCCAGCTGTGAGGATTTTCATTTTCTTTATGCTGAGAGGTAATCCATACTTCAGACTGTAGTCTTTAATCTTCATCAGTAAGTTCTTCAAGTAATTTTCACTTTTAGCAAGCAAAGTTGTGGCATTGGCATATTGTGGGTTACTAATAAGTCTTCTTCCAATCCTGATGCCACATTATTATTCATATACTCCAGCTTCTCAGATTATTTGTTCAGCATACAGATTGAATAAATATGGTGAGAGGACACAATCCTGATGCACTCCATTCCTGATTTTAAACCATACACTATCCCCTTTTCTGTTTGAACAACAGCCTACTGGTCTATGTACAGTTTCCTAATGAACACAATCAAGTATTCTGGAATTCCCATTTTACTCAATGTTATCCATAATTTGTTATGACCCACACAATCAAATGCTTTTGCATAGTCAATAAAACACAAGTATACACATTTCTGGTATTCTTCCTTTTCAGCCAACATCCACTTAACATCAGCAATGATATTCCTTGTTCCATATCCTCTTCTGAATCCAGCTTGCAGTTCTGGAAGTTCTCTGTCAATATACTGCTTCAACCATTTTTAAATTATCTTCAGCAAGATTTGCGTGCTATATTGATATTGTTTGATAATTTCTACATTCTATGGGATCATCTTTTTTTGGAATGGGTACAAGTATTGATCTTTTTCAGTTAGTTGACCAGCTAGCTGTTTTCCAAATCTCTTGGCATAGGCAAGTGAGTGCCTTCAGCATGGCATCCATTTGTGGAAACATCTCAGTGGATATTCTGTCAATTCCTGAAGCCTTCTTCTTTGCTAATTCCTTCAGTGAACTTCTTCCTTGAGTACTATTAGTTCTTGGTCATATGCCACCTCCTGAAATGGATGAACATTGACCAATTCTTTTTGGTACAGTGACCCTGTGTATTCCTTCCACCTTCTTTGGATGTTTTCTGCATCATTCAATATTTTGCCCATATAATCTATCAATATTGCAACTCAAGGCTTAAATTTCCTCTTCAGTTCTTTCAGCTTGAGAAATGTGGATTGTGTTCTTCCATTTTGTTTTTCTAGCTCCATGTCTTTGCACTTTGTCTTCTCAAGCTGCTCTTTGAAATCTTCTGTTCAGCTCTTTTATCTTGTCATTTTTCTCATTTGCTTTAGCTACTCTCCAATCAAGGGCAGGTTTCAGAGTCTCTTCTGACATCCATTTTGGTCTGTTCTTCCTTTCCTGTCTTTTTAATGACCTTTTGCTTTCTTCATGGATGATGTTCATGATATAATCCCACAATTCCTCTGGTTTTTGGTCATTGATGTTCAATGCACCAAATCTATTCTTTAGATGGTCTCTAAATTCAGGAGGGATATAATCAAGGTTATATTTCGGCTTACATGGACTTGTTTTAATTGTCTTCAGCATCAACTTGACCTTGCATATGAGCAATCGATGATCTGTTCCACAGTCAGCTCTTGGCCTTGTTTTGGCTGAAGACATGAGCTGGGAATGACAAATTGAAGAGTTATGGCATGGCATTCACTGTCACAATGAAAGTTGCAAGATCTGTATTGAAGTACCAAACATGCAATCAAGATATGTTGATTATCACTGGTGATTGGAATGCAAAAGTTAGAAATGAAGATGAATCACTGGTAACTGGTAAATATGTCCTTGGTGATAGAAATAACTGGAGATCACATGACAGAATTTTGCAAGACCAAGGACTCAGTTTATTGCAAATACCTTTTTTCAACAACACAAATGATGGCTATACACATGGACTTTACCAGATGGAGTACACAGGAATCAGATCAACTACATCTGTGGAAAGAGGTGATAGAGAACCTCAATATTCTTCTGGTAGGTATTAGTATTTTCAGTATTCCTCACAAACACAATTCAAAGGCATCAATTCTTCTTTGTTCTAGCTTTCACATGCATATGTGGTTGTTGTTGTTAGGTGCCGTCGAGTCGTTTCCAACTCATAGCGACCCCATACACAGCAGAATGAAACTCTTCCCCATCCCGTGCCAATTCCATGATCCCTGCTATACTTGAACCCATCATCGCAGCCATTGTGTCAATCCATCTCATTGAAGGCCTCCCCCTCTTGCGTCGACCCTCCACCCTACCAAGCATGACATCCTTCTCCAGGGAATGGTCCCTTCTGACAACATGAC
>NW_006921692.1:8879209-8879892 GCF_000298275.1 Orycteropus afer afer
GAGTTCCAGCATTATTTCTGTCACCAAGGCCAAATTTTCCAACTACCGGTGATTCTTCTTTGTTTCCAACTTTTACATTCCAGTCACCAGTGATAGTTAACATGTCCTGATTGCATGTTCATTCAATTTCGGACCACAGAAGTTGATAGAAATCTTCAATTTCCTCATCTTTGGCTTTGGTGGTTGAGGCATAAATTTGAATAATAGTTGTGTTAACGGGTCTTCCTTGTAGGCATATGGATATTATCCTATCTGACAGCATTGTACTTCAGGACAGATCTTGAAACATCCTTTGTGATGATGAATGCCAGGCCCTTCCTCTTCAAACTGTCATTCCTGTCATAGTAGATCACATGGTTGTCTGATTCAAAATGACCAAAACCAGTCCACTTCAGCTCACTAATGCCGAGGATATCAAACTTTATGTGTTCCATTTCATTTTTGACAACTTCCAATTTTCTTAGATTCATACTTCCTACATTCCATGTTCCAATGATTAATGGATATCTGCAGCTGTTTCTCTTCAATTTGAGTGGTGCCACATCAGCAAATGGAGATCTCGAAAGCCTTACCTTATCCATAGGACTGAGGCTCTGTTTACTCAGATGTTGCAGCTCTTTCCCAGTCCAATTTTGAGAGCCTTCTAACCAAACCAGAGTATTCATAAAGTTGTGCAGTAATGT
>NW_006921692.1:8880909-8892180 GCF_000298275.1 Orycteropus afer afer
TTGAACTGCCAGCTTTCTGGTTAGCAGTCAAATTCCTTAGACACTACACCACTAGAGCTCCGTGTGGATCCAAGCAAAATGAAATCCCTGATAACTTCAATCTTTTCTCCATTTATCATGATTTGTTATTGGCCCAGTTGTGAGGATTTTTGTTTTCTTTTTGTTGAGCTATAATCCATACTGAAGACTACAGTCTATGATCTTCATCAGTAAGTGCTTTAAGTCATCTTTACTTTCAGCAAACAAGGTTGTGTTATCTGCATATTGCAAGTTGTTAATAGTTTTTTGTCCAATCCTGATGCCACATTCTTCCATATAGTCCACCTTCTTGGATTATTTGTTCAGCATACAGATTGATTAAATATGGTGAAACAATACAACCCTCACATACACCTTCCTGATTTCAAACCATGCAGTATCCCCTTATTCTGTTCAAATGGCAGCCTCTTGATCTATGCACAGGTTTCTCATGAGCACCATTAAGTGTTCTTGAATTCCCATTCTTCTGAATGTTATCCATAATTTGTTATGATCCACACAGTCAAATGCCTCTGCATAGTCAATAAAATATAGGTTGACATCTTTTTAGTATTTTTTGCTTTCAGCTAAGATCCATCTGACATCAGCAATTATATTCCTCATTCCACAAACTCTTATGAATCCAGCCTGCATTTCTGGAAGTTCCCTGTCAACATACTATGCAATCATTTTTTAATTATCTTCAGCAAGATTTTATATCTATGTGATGTTAATATTGTTAGATAATTTCTACATTCTGTTTGACCACCTTTCTTTGTAATGGGCACAAATATTGATCTTTTCTGTCAATTCCTGGGGCTTTGTTTTTCACCAATTCCTTCAGTGCAGCTTGGACTTCTTCCTTCAATATCATTGGTTCTTGATCATATGCTACTTCCTGAAATAGTTGGAAATTGACCAATTCTTTTTGATACAGTGACTGTGTATTCCTTCCATCTTTTGATGCTTACTGCATTGATCAATAGAATTCTTCAATATTGCAACTTGAGTGTTGGATTTTTCCTTCAGCTCTTTCAGCTTGAGAAATGCCCAGTGTGCTCTTCCTTTTTGATTTTCTAACCCCAGGTCTTTCTACATTTTACTATAACATTTTATCTTGCCTTCCAAACTGACCTTTGAAATTTTCTGTTCAGTTCTTTTATTTCAGCATTTATTACATTTTCCTCAGCTACTCTATCTTCAAGAGCAAGTTTCAGAGTCTCTTTTGACATTCATTTTGGTCTTGTCTTCCTTTTCTGTATTTTAATGGCCTTTGCTTTCTTCATGGATGATGTTCTTGATGTCATCCCACAACTCATCTGGTTTTCGGTCACTGGTGTTTAATGTGTCAAATCTATTTTTCAGATGGTCTCTAAATTCGGGTGGGAGATAATCAAGGTTCTTTGGGACTTATTTTAATTTTCTTTAGCTTCAACTTGAACTTGCATGAGAGCGACTGATGGTGTTCTACAATCAGCTCCTGATCTTGCTTTAACTGGTGATATAGAGCTTCTACATCAACTCTTTCAACAGATGTACTTCCTCTGATCTCTGTATTCCCATCTGGTGAGGTCCACATATATAGCCACCATTTATGTTGCTGTAAAAAGATATTTTCAGTGAAAAAGTCATTGTTGTTGCAAAATTCTGTCATGCAATCTCCAATGTCATTTCTATCACCAAGGCCATGTTTTTCAGTTACTGGTGATTCTTTTTTGTTTCCAACTTTCACATTCCAATCACCAGTTATAATTAATACATCTTGATTGCGTGTTTGGTCAAATCCAGACTTCAGAAGATGGTAAAATCTTCAATTTCTTCACCTTTGGCTTTAATAGTTGGTATGTTGATTTGAATAATAGTAATTAACTGATATTGCTTGTAGGTGTACGGGTATTATCCTATCACTGACAGCATTATACTTTGGGGTACATCTTGAGATGTTCTTTTTTGATGATGAATGCAATACTATTCCTCTTCATTTTGTCATTCCCAACCTAGCAGATCATATGATTGTCTGATTCAAAATGGTCAATTACCAGTGCATTTCAGCTCACTAATGCCTAGGAAATAGACCTTTTTGCTTCAAATAACTTCAAATTTTCCTAGATTCATACTTCATACATTCTATTTTCTGATTATTAACGGATGTTTGTAGCTGTTTCTTCCTATTTTGAGTCATGCCCCATCAGCAAATGAAGGTCACATAAGATTTACTCCATCTACGTCATTAATGCTGACTCTACTTTGAAGAAGGATTTCTTCCCCAGTCATATTTTGAGTGCCTTCCAACCTAAGGGGCTCAACTTCTGGCATTGTATTGGACAATGTTTCATGACTATTCATATGCTGTGTAAACAAAATAAAACAGAATTGTCCGATAGAATATACCTGGTGTTTATTTATTGGGGGCCAGAGGGTGTCTACACTTGTCAGGGAAGGCATATGATAGAAAACAGCAAGCACAAACTCCTTAAGATAAGACAGAGCATGTGTGATTGTTAATGTGTGTCAACTTGGCTAGGCTATAATTCTCAGTGATCTGGCAGATACTATGTATCACCACCTATTCTGTGATCTGAGTAGCCAATCAGTCATTTCCTTGAGGGTGTGGACTGTATCCATGGTATAAACGAATGTTTTGGCAAAGCTCACGCTCTCTCAATCTTGCATTGATCTTGTCACCCTCTGACCTCCAATACTTGGGTTGTGAGAAGGCTTCAGCCAGTTACTTGTCCTGTAGATTTTGGATTCACCAGGTCCCACAACCCCGTGAGCCAGCAGCTTGCCACTTGACCTGCAGATTTTGGGTTTGTCAGCCCCTCAACCATGTGAGTCAACAAAAGCCTCTAGCCTGATGCCTGACCAATGGAATGGGGACTTGCTAGTCTTCACAATGTGTGTGAGTTATTTTCTTGAAATAAATCTCTTTCTGTAAATTTATATTTATGCTTGACTGGTTTTGCTGACCCAGTCTAAGACAGCATGTCAAATTCAAAGAGGAAAAAAGTGAGCTAGCATGTTCAGGGCAGAAGGGGAAGTGTGGCAAAAGATGAGATCAGAGATAAACAGAGGGGGTAAGATTATCCTCAGCCTTGTAAATCATGGCAGAGACTGGATTTTTGTTCTAAGTACAATAGGAAGATATTCGAAGGTGAGAAGTAGAGAAGTGAAACATATTTATGATTCAAAATGATCACTTTTTAAAATTGGATGGAGATTAAGTTGTAGATAAGCAAGCTTGGAAGTTGGGAGACAAATTAGAGGTTATCATATTAGTCCAGATATTTGACAATGGTGGCAGGATTAGGGTGACAGTAGTGGAAATTCTGTGAAGTGATTAGATTTAGGACTCATTTTTGAGGTAGATTCTATATGATGAGGATTTGGATAAAGGGAATAAGGGGCAAGAAGAATCAAGCATTACTCCCAGGATTTTGCTTTGAGCAGCTGGTTAAATGGTAACACATTTACTAAGAGGAGAAGATTGATTTATAGGCAAGGAAATTAGAAGTTGTATTTTGAACATATTAAGTTTAAGATACTTATTTAATGCTCCTAAGTCCTTAGTGGTGCAAATCTTTAATGTTATCATTGCTAAACAAAAGATTGGAAGTTTGACTTCACCCAGAGGCACCTTGAAAGAAAGGCCTCCTGATCTACTTCTGAAAAATCAGGCATCGAAAACCCTATGCAACACAGGTCTACTCTCGTACACATGGGTCACCGTGAGTCGGAATTGATTCAATGGTAACTAGCCTTATGTGTTCAAGTGGATCTTGACTACAAATCTGTAGTCTCAGCAAACTCAAGAGCTCTGTGGTTAATTAGTATTTTTCTTATTCCTGCTGTCAAGCACAATCCTAGATTAAGAGAAAAATATTCACTTATTACTTAATTCAACAAATATTTATTATACATCTATGCCATAAACATGCTAGAGACTGTTCTAGATGATGTGGACAGGGCAATAAACAAGACACAGTTCTATTTTGTATTAAACCTTTTCCCTTTCAGGTTTAGTTTCAAGAGTGTGGGTGAAGAATGGATGACTCATTTCCGTTCTTAACTAGCTAGCATAAGGCTGGAGGTCATTTTCATCTCTGTTGCATCACATTTCTCTGGCATTCAGTGGAAATATTCAGAAGAGACTCAATAGCCTGAATACACACCATCACCTGCCAAAGTCCATTAGTAATGAATACACAATGAACTGTAGTATTTAATATATATTTCCTCCCTCTTATTTACCCTATCCTTTTTATCCTTCTATCATTTATAATAATATAGAGTAATAGAATAAAGTCTTTGAGTTTCTGATGACTAATAGAAATGGTTAGATACTGAAATAATTTAGTTTAAGTCAGCCAAAGAATCACCAAAACATTTCTGAGTAATTGGTTATTGCAGCTTTCTTGGAATTTCATTAGCCACATATGGAGGCTGCTAAATCTAAGAAATTACCAGGTACTTCTCAACACTGACATGATAGATTCTGACACCAGTTGCTTAATGAAGGAGTATTTCCTGGTTTTCATCTATAGAGCTTTAAAACAAAAAGACAAGCAGAGAGGAAAATAATCACTTCTCATTTGTGCTTTGAACTAATTCTAGTCCTGATTACACTTCAGGAAAACCAGATGTGAAGCATAATATAAAGTCAGACTGAGCATTTAGCTTCTCTTAATACTATGCACTACCCTCCCACACCCACCCCCTTCCTTAAAACTGGTTCCTCAGGTTTCCATCTCAATGAGCCTATCCTCAGGGTGAGTTGTGACAAACAGATTTCTGTACGCTACAGTCATAGTCTAGTTTCCTGTCTGGTGAAGCAGTGTGTCTTCGTGGTGAATAGCATTGAATTTAGTCAATTAGACTAGGATTTGAATCCTGACATTGCCTTTTATTGTCTGTAAGACCCAAGGGAAGACATAGAGAGTGCTTTAATTTCTTCATTCGTGTTTATGTGTGAGACTTCAATGAGCTAATGTAGATGAAATATCTAACACATGTCCTGTCAAAGAGTAGGCACTCTTTACACCCACCAAATATTTGAGTTTCAGATATTGTGTCAGTCACTGTTCTAGGCACTGGCATAAAATGGGAAAATTAGACAAAGACCCTGCATTCATGCACCTTAGGTTCAAGCACACCACAACCTCAATTCCTTTTCTGATCTTTTCCTTCTTTCTGGAGCCTTGGTGGTGTAGGGAACTCTGGTGGCACAGTGCCTAAGGCATCGGACTGCTAATCAGAAGGCTGGCAGTTCAAACCCACCAGCCACTCCTTGCAAGGAAGACTGGGCAATCTACTTCCGTAGAGATACCACCTCAGAACCTAAGGAGGGGTTGCTATGAGTCGCAATTGACTTGACGACAGTGAGTTTTACATGGGATAGCTCTGGGCCAAAGAGTGATGGAGGCAAAAAACAGAAGAGATGTTTTACCATGTTTACCTTTTGTGTATGTTGCAGCCAAAGTCTGCTGTCCATGTCAAGCTCCATCCATGCACTACTAAGGCATTCACAGGTACAGCCTCCATGATGAGACTTTCCTGCAAGTCTCCCCACTCTTCCCTCTCTACCTTCACTTGCTTACTCTGTTTCTTATTCTCTCATGTGATAGTTAAGGTTATGTATGAACTTGTCTAGGCCATGATTCTCAGTGGTTTGGCAAATACTATGAAATCATGCTCCATTTTGTGAACTGATGTGAGCAGTCAATCTGTTGAAAAGTGAGTTTCCTTGGAGGTGTAGCCTGAGTCAATATGAATAGATATTCTTCCAAAGTGCTCTCTCTCTTAATCTTGGATTTGATCCTGCATTCACCTCATCATCCTCAGACTTCAGGTTTTCAGGAATTGAGCCAGCAACCTGCTGCCCAACCTGCAAATTTTAGGTTTGTCTGTCCCTCTACAATGTGAATCAGGAGAAGCCTCCAGCCTTCCACTTACCTACAAATTTGGGACTTGAAATAAATCTATAATGTTTACATATATACTTCACTAGATTTACTCCTCTGGAGAACCCAATCTAAAACATTTGGTACCAGAAGTGGAGATGAAGCTCTAATAAATACCTACAATGTGGAAGTGATTTTGGAATTGGATAAGGGATGGGATCTGGAAGAGTTTCAAAGTTGTTAGGCGTCGTCGACTCATTGACCCTATGTGTGATAGAACAAAACACTGTCCAGCCCTGCACCATCTTCACAATCACGCCATACTTCAGCCCATTGTTGCACTGTGTCAATGCATCTGATTGAGGGTGGTCCCATTTTTTGTTGACCCTACTTTACCAGGCATATTATCCTTTTCCAGGGACTAGTTCCTCCTGATAACATAACAAAGTACAAGAGATGAAGTCTTGCCATCTTTGCTTCTAAGGAACATTCTGGTTGTACTTCCTTCAAGAGAGTTTATTTGTTCTTCTGGAAGTCCATGGTTGTTCAATGCTCTTGGCCATCACCATCAATTCTCTTTTGGTGTTTTCTTGCATGTAAGGCAACTGAAAATACCATGCCTCGGATCAGGAGCACCTGGGTCTTCAAAGTAAAATTTTTTTTTTTTTTTCCTCTTCAACAGTTTAAAGAGTCTTTGGCAGCAGATTTATCCAATGTAATAAGTCATTTGATTTCTTGACTTCTTCTTCCATCGACATTGATTGTGGATCCAAGTGAAATAAAATCTTTGACAATGTCAAACTTTTCTTCATTTAGTGTTGCTTTTTGGTCCAGTTGTGAGGTTTTTTTTCTTTATGTTTAGGTGTAACCCATACTGAAGTCTGTATCTTTGTATCAAAGTATGAAAGTCTTTGATCAAAGTCTGAAGTCTTTGATCTTCATCAGTAAGTGTTTCAAGTCCTCCTCTCTTTCAGCAAGCAAGGTTGTGTCATCTGCATATCACAGGCTGTTAATGACTCTTCCTCCAATCCTGATGTGGTGTTCTTCATATAGTCCACCTTTTTGGATCATTTGCTTAGCATACAGATTAAGTATGGTGAAAGCATACAGCCCTGATGCACACCTTCTTGATTTTAAAACATGC
The DNA here is from genome assembly GCF_000298275.1 of Orycteropus afer afer. NCBI lineage: Eukaryota > Metazoa > Chordata > Mammalia > Tubulidentata > Orycteropodidae > Orycteropus > Orycteropus afer. Next base: position 8,887,972 of record NW_006921692.1, read on the forward strand.
AGTATCCATTTGTTCTATTTGAATGATTGCCTCTTGGTTGATGTACAGGTTCTTCATGAGCACAATTAAGTGTTCTGGAATTCCCATTCTGTGCACTGTTATCCATAATTTATTATGATCCACAGAGTTGAATGCCTTCACATAGTCAGTAAAACACAAATAAACCTCTTTCTGATATTCTCTGATTTTAGCCAAGATTCATCTAATGTCAACAATGATATCTCTTGTTCCACATTCTCTTCTGAATTTGGCTGTAATTTCTGGCAGTTCCCTGTCAACGTACTGAAGCAACATTTTAAAAATTATTTTCAGCAAAATTTTACTTGTGGGTGAAATTAAGATTTTTTTTTGATAATTTTTGCATTTTGTTGGATCACCTTTCTTTGGAGTGGGCAAAAATATAGATCATGTAGCTGTCTTCCAAATTTCTTGTCATATATGAATGAGTACTTCCTTCTACTAGTAAAAGGCTAGATTGCCTTGAAGAGATTGTTGGCAGAATTATGGATCTCGAAGCTAATTCTGGTAAGGCCTCAGAAGGAAGAGAAGAGAGCTACAGAGAAAGTTTCTATTGTCTTAGAGACTCCTGCAACAGAATATTGTTAGAAATATTGATATTAAATGTGCTTCTGTTGAGTCTTTAAAAGAAAATGATGAACATGTGATTGGACAATGGAGGAAAGGTAATGTTTTCTATGCAGTGACAAAGAACTTGTCTGAATTATATTCAAATGTTTGGTGGAAGATAGAACTTGTAAGTGATGAATTGGAATATTTAGCTGAGGATATTTCTAAGCAATATCTTAGTGTAGTGTCTAAGATACTTGATTGCTAACCAGAAAGCTGGAGGTTCAAACCCACCAGCCACTCCTCAGAAGGAAGGTTGGGCAATGTACTTCCACACCTTAGTCTTGAAGGGAGCTCTGGTGGTGTAGTGCCTAAGGCATTTGACTGCTAACCAGAAGGCTAGTGGTTCAAATGCCTGAGCCACTCCACAGAAGGAAGATTGGGCAATCTACTTCTGTAGTGATACTACCACGGAAACCCAAAGAGGGGTCGTTATGAGTCAGGGCTGAGTCGATGGCACATAACAGCAATAACAACATCTTAAAAGGCCCACATATGAAAACAAAATTTATAGATATGAAAAATTCTGTTGTAAAAACTAAGAACACATGTCCTAGAATTCTCACACAGGACATGCTTACATGATCTTTTGTTAAAGAAATTAAGTGTTTGACTGAGGGATCTAACAACTACCACAAATGAAAACCCCTCAGCTTAGAACAAAGGGGACAGAGAAAGAATGAAAGGAAAGAATACTATTCAACTCTTGGGATTCTGTGGGCACAAAACTGGCCAAAGGGGCTACATCTGTGGCCCTCCAAAAAAAAGAAAAGGACTATTCCTGGAGCAGCTCAGAGATCAGCAGAAGTGTTGTAAGGCATGGGAAACAAGGCTGCATCTATTTCAAACGGTGAAGTCACAGACTTCTAGGTCTCAGGATGGAAGACTACCATACCCAAAGACCAAGAAGATGGGGCACTGCTCAAACCTGAGTAATCAAGGTCACCATGCCCAAGGGGTAGGAGAATAGAGATTGCTGGAGCTGAGAGAATGGGGCCACTACTCAGATGAGCAAGAAAAATGGGGACACTCAAAGCTGAGGGAGCAGAGTTGTTATCTCAGTGGACTTTAAGATAGAGCTGAAACCCAGGGCCTAGGCACCTCCATACAGAATCCAGAAGGTGTGGCCAACACCCGGAATCTGGAACATAGGAAAATTGCCTGGATGATTTCAGAGAACAGAGGATTAGTTTCAAGCCTTGAGAGCTAATACAAATTGTTCTGCTGGGTTTTGGACTTAGTAGGTGCCTGTTATCCTCTTTTTTCCCTCCAATTGCTCCTATTTGTTATGGAAATGTGTACTCTGTGCTTGTTCTACCATTATATTTTGGAAACAGATAATTTATAGTCTAAACTTCACTGGTGGATAAATGAAGAGGAATTTTGTCCCAGGATGAAATATGCCTAAAGTTTCACCCATATTTGATTTAGATGATTCAGAAGATGGACTTGGAGTTGATTTAAGAGTTTTGGGATGATGTGATGGGATGAATGTATTTTGAATGTGGGAAGAACAAGAATTTTGGGGGGCTAAAGGGTGGCAAAGACAGTTGTTTAAACAGAAAGAGGGACTATTGTAAGGTTTAAAATCTATATGCTGAGCAAATAATCTGAGAAGTTTGACTATATGAAGAACATGGCTTCAGGATTGAAGGAAGACTCATTAACAACCTATGATATGCAGATGACACAACCTAGCTTGTTGAAAGGAAAGAGGACTTGAAACATTTACTGATGAAGATCAAAGACTACAGCTCTCAGTATGAGTTACACCTCAATAAAGAGAAAACAAAAATCCTCACAACTGGACTCAAAACAACATCATGATAAATAGAGAAAAGATTGATGCTGTCAAGGATTTCAATATACTTGGATCCATAATCAACAGCCATGGAAGCAGAAGTCAGGAAATGAGATGATGTATTGCATTGGGCACATCTTCTGCAAAAGACCTCTTTAAACTGTTAAAAAGCAAAGATGTAACCTTGAGGACTAAGGTATGCCTGACCCAAGACATGGTATTTTCAATTGCCTCATATGCATGCAAAAGCTGGACGAAGAATACGGAAGACCAAAGAAAAATTTATGCCTTTGAACTATGGTGTTAATGAAGAATACTGAACATACCACAGATGGGAGCTTTGGTAGCATAGTGCCTAAGGCACTTGACTGCTAATCAGAAGACTGGTGGTTCAAACCTACCAGCCACTCTTCAGAAGGAAGATGGGGCAATCTACTTCCATAGTGATACTACCTCGGAAACCCAAGGAGGGGTCGCTATGAGTCGGGTCCAACTTGACGGCACGTAACAACAACAACAACCAGAAGAATTAAAAAAATCTGTCTTGGAAGAAATACAGCCAGAATGCTTTCTCAAAGTGAGAATGGCAAGACTTTGTCTCACGTATTTTGCACATGTTATTAGGGGGACCAGTCCTGGAGAAAGCCATCATACTTGGTATAGTAGAGGGTCACTGGAAAAGAGGAAGACCCTCGATGAGTTGGACTGACATTGTGACTTCAACAATAGGCTCAGACCTAGCAACAATTATGAGCATGGTGCAGGACTGGGCAGAATTTCATTCTGTTTTACATGGGGTCACTTTGAATTGGAACTGAATTGTCAGCACAAAACAACAACAACATAGATACCTAGTAATAAGATATTAAAGTTTTATGAGAAGCAAGACATTAAGTGTATATCATAGAGTGCAGGTATAAATTAATCTGGAGAAATGATTAGAACTTTAATTTTGAGATCTTGGTGAAAGAGCATCAGGCAGAATGCCTCTTCTATGCTTATTTCCATAACCCAGTTATGGGCAGTAGTGTGGAGTGTAGACAAAGTCAGGAACCAAAACATTAGTTGAATGAAAAATCAAGGAGAATGACAATATAGGGGTAGAGTTCGGGAGAAAGGTTGAGACAGTTTTGGGGAATTGTACAGGTACTGGCTTACGGTCTTGGCACAGAGAGTGACTTCTTTCAGTTTTGGAGGCAAAGAACTAAGAGACCTAGAATGAAGACTTCATAGCAAGAAAATAAGATTTTCATAGTGATGACAGAAAGATAAAAATGGATAGTTCTGATAAAGACAATGAGAGGAGATTTCAGAAGTTAGCATCTTTGGTATGTTGTTGTTATGTGCTGTCAAGTAGGACCCGACTCATAGCGACCCCTCCTTGGGTTTCTGAGGCAGTATCACTATGGAAATAGATTGCCCCATCTTCCTTCCAAGGAGTGCTGATTGGTTTGAACCGCCAGCCTTCTGGTTAGCAGTCAAGTGTCTTAGGCACTACGCTATGTCATTTTTGGAACTTCTCTGCCCATATCCTTTTCTTTAGACCCTGTTTGCTACATAGGACTGATAATTGGCAGCCCTAAATAACTGGTGACCTCCTTATCAGACAGTTGGTCTGAAAATGGAAGGAAGAGTACAGAGTAGTTTTGCAGAGAGCAGCAGAAACTAGAAGTCATGTGAATCCTGAGTGAGGCAATAAGTCGTCTCTGTTCCTTAAAGACTTTAGTTCCCATGAGATACTGACACTTTGCTATGGAATCTGTGTACCTACAGCATTACTT
>NW_006921692.1:8892505-8900761 GCF_000298275.1 Orycteropus afer afer
ATGTGTTGTAAATTGTAGCCTCTATGCCTGTAGTTCTAATTCCATTCGGGAATGGGTTGTCTTTGTTATATTAGTGAGACAGATTGTGTGTTTTGAGTCAATTTCTTTTGAGATATAAAAAAGATTAAACAATCAAGGAGAGAAGCAGAGATGGGGGAAGAGAGATGCCTAGCCACAGATTACCCAGGAGCAGAAGCTCATAATGGACAAAGACATTCCTCCAGTGCCAAAATGGAATAGACAAAGACATTCCTTCAGTGCCAAAAGAAGAGAAAGCCTTCCCCTAAAGCAGACACCCTGAATTTAAGTCAAGCCTCCTAAACTGTGAGAAAATAAATTTCTGTTTGTTAAAGCCATACACTGTGGTATTTCTATTATTACAGCGCTAGATAACTAAATAGGAACTCTGGCAGCATAGTGCCTAAGGCACTTGACTGCTAACCAGAAGGCTGGAAGTTCAAATCCACCAGCCACTCCTCAGAAGAAAGGTTGGGAAATCTACTTCTATAGTAATATGGCCTCAGAAACCCAAGGAGGGGTCACTATGAGTCAGGTCCAACTCGACGGCACATAAAAATAACAACAGATAACTAAGACGGGATTCTTGATGTATTATTAAACCACTGAAGTGGAGACTCTAAAAGTGGAATGGCTTAAATGAGTTTTTTTTTTAATTCTTTTTTTTAAAGATATAATAGGCGAAATATTCTCCCTGTGGTCATTTTCCTTAAATGTCCTTATCTACATGGTCACCAGCACCATGTCTATACTCCAATCTTCAGGAATAGGGATATGACATGGAGAAGTGCCCACCCAAAGGTTCAAAGCCAAAGACTGGGTTTAGCTCATAATACAATTGTATCCATTGGCCAAATGTTGGATACTTGACAATACCTATCTAATTACAGGGGAGCTGGATAATGTAGTCTCGAATTTTGTGCCCACATACCTAACTAAATGACTTTTGGTTTTCAGTTAATAAAAGAAAGAGGGGGAGCAATTACCTCACGACTCCAGGGGCCCATTAAGAATATTTGTAGAGAGAAGGAGTCTAGCTGAAACATCAACTTCTGAAAGATTAATGTGGTTTCTTTCTCTTCCTTCTCCGATATTGATTGTGCTTTGGGTTTTACTCATTCACTTGTTTATAACTGTAATTGACTCATTCTTTTATTTATTATACACATTATTTCTTGTATTTATTATTCAGCACTTTGTGTTTCTAATTCATTAAAAAACAGTAAAAAATCAAGTGAAATATCCTTTTACTATTAATTTTGATATAAAAATATCTGCATATTTATATGACAATTAATAATTTTACTGGGTACTGGAGGAGTGTCAACAACTTCCTGAAAATACAAAAACTAGGCCAGTTACTGCTGATCTAGCCAGCCCTCTGGATGTACTAGCAAGGAAAGTGTGTTTCACTCTGATAAGCTTCTGGGGATAGAAATTGCTATTTCAAAGCAGAAAAAAGGCCAGCTAGTGGCTGAAGGTGGGGGATAAGTGCAAAATACGTGAAACAAACTTGTAATAATTTATTTAGTTCTTCAAACATGGTCATGCGATAACTCTGCAGGTCATGGCAAAGCAGGAATCCACAAAGCACAATAAAGGTAATCAGACAACAAAGCATAGGAAAGGCTCAAGAACTCAAAGTTGAAAAGGTTAGAGATATTCACTCTCTTATAAATAATGTGTCAAATAATACTGCAATAGTACATTAAAAAATAACCTCACTCTGCAAAAATCCCCTATTTTTACACATGTTTTTTTTTTTTTTTCTAGATTGGTCTTGGGAATCAGGAGAAGAATAAAATATTCTATGATCCCTGTATTTAGAGCCTTCCTGCCCCATTTTGGGTATGGTAAGGTTATAGGACCTTTTGTGTCCTGGTATCAGACAGGCTTGCTTGAAATGAGATTGCAATGAGAGAAGTTCCTTGTAAGGTCATCTGGTTGAGATGCTTGGGAGAAATACAAAGTGTGGCTGCTTGGTAAAAAGAAAAGAAAGACACTGAGCAAAACTATGTCATTTTTTGTATTACAACAAACCTGAAAATAGTATGTTGCACCCCTTAGTCTCTAATATATTAGCATGTATTGCAAAGGAATAAGTCATTCTCTTCCATAGCCAACATAAAATGATTAAAATCGGAAAATTTAATACTGATACAATACCGTTATCTAATCTACAGACCATATTGAAAGTTTTGAAAAATATACCAATTTTATCCTTTATAGCTCTTTTTACATTTTTCCAGTTCAAGATCTAATCTATTGCCATTTACTTGCCATGTCTCTTCTTGTTTTTATTGTTTTTAGTTGCTGTGAGGCAGCTCTGACTCATGGTAACCCCATGTACAGCAGAATGAGCCATCTTCATGATCATCGGTATACTTCAGTCCATTGTTGCTGACACTGTGTATTGAGTGCCTTCTAATCAAAGAAGCTCATCTTCTAGCACAGTAACAGATAATAATATTTTGTGATCAGTAAGGATTTCTTTGGCTAGTTTTCAGAAGTAGATGACCAAACTTTTTTTCTTAGTCTATCTTAGTCTGGAAGCTTTGCAGAAATCCATGCACCGTGGATGACCCTACTGGTATTTGCAATACTAGTGGCATCACAGCAACATACAAGCAGCACACAGTATGACACACTGACATGTCTCAGGTGGTGGCATGTCCCTTAAGACTTCTTTAATTTGAAACAGTTCCTCAGTCTTTCTTGTGGAATGTCCCTAGATTTTAGTTTTTCTGATGTTTCCTCATGATTAGGTCTTGATTAACCATTTTTGACAGGTATACAGCAGAAGTGATGTATCCTCTTCAGCGTGTATTCTATCAGCATGCATATGATATAAACTTTGGTCACTTGTTAAGTTACTGTGTATCAGTTTTGTAGACAATGTTACCATTTCCCCCATGTCATCAATAAATTATTTGGGAGGAGATATATTGAGACTTATGAGGAAGCTGTACATAGAACAAGAGGCTGTCACATGGACAAGACAAGGGGATACTGCATGGTTTAAAATCATAAAGGGCGTATGTCCGGGTTGTATCCTTTCACCATACTTTCAAATCTGTGTGCTGAGCAAATAATCCAAGAAGCTGGACTATATGAAGAAGAGTGTGGCATCAGAATTGGAGGAAGACTCATTAACAACCTGCAATATCCAGATGACACCATCTTGCTTGTTGAAACTGATGAGAACTTGAAGCACTTATTGGTGAGTATCAGAGACTATAGCCACTCCTCGGAAGGAAGGTTGGGCAATCCTACTTCCGTAGTGATACTGCCTCGAAAACCCAAGGAGGGGTTGCTATGAGTCGGGGCCGACTCGACGGCACATAACAACAACAACAACATAGTCTTCAGTATGGATTATACCTCAACATCAAGAAAACAAAAATCCTTGCAATTCAACCAATAAGCAACATCATGATAAATGGAGAAAAAATTGAAGTTGTCAGGAATTTCATTTTACTTGGATTCACAATCAACACCCATGGAAGCAGTAGTCAAGAAATCAGATGTATTGTACTGGGCAAATGTGCTGCAAAAGACTTCCTTAAAATGTTAAGAAGCAAAAATGTCACTTTGAATACTAAGGTACACCTAATCCAGGCCATGGTATTTTCAATCGCCTTATATGCATGTGAAAACTGGATAATGAATAAGGAAGACTAAAGAGTTGATGCCTTTGAATTGCGCTGTTGGTGAAAAATACTGAAAATACCATGGACTGTCAGAAGAACAAACAAATCTGTTCTAGAAGAAGTGCAGCTGGAATTCTCCTTAGAAGCAAGAATGGCCAGACTTCATCTCACCTACTTTGGTCATGTTGTTAGACAGGACCAGTCCCTGGAGAAGGATATCATGCTTTGGAAAGTAGAGGGTTGGTGAAAAAGGGGAAGATCCTTAACAAGATGGATTTACACAGTGGCTGCAATGATGGGTTCAAGTATAGCAAGGATTGTGAGGATGGCACACTATTGGGCAATGTTTCATTCCACTGTACATAAGGTTGCTAACTAACTCCACGGTACCTAAACCAACAACTACATATTAAGGCCATGTAAATATCCTGTTGCTTATCAAACTTTCACTAATTTTAGCACTCATTGGTGATCCTGGCCTAAACCAATTGCAACTGTAATGGTAGTAAAATGATAATTTCCAACTTTATTTTTTCTTCTACGTTATTTCTTTGGCATTTCACTGCAAGGAATATCTTTCCCATTTAGAAACCAAGATCTGAGTACTAGCTGTGATTTTTGACCGTGGGGTATTTCAACTAAAGCACAGGATCTTCCACTACAGTTATACTCTCTTCCAAAGATTCTGAATCAGGAATTTAGCCACCCAGCCTATACATGGGAGAACCTTCAGCAATGTTATAGCAAAGAAGGCATTGGAAGTGCCCAATGCTGGGAAGAGAATCCTGTGAAGAATGTCTTTGATTTGGTACTATTCAGTAAGCACTATATTCTGACAGAAAGTACTACCCATAAAGAGTACAAAATAAGAAACAATGCAACTCTGAAGGGATTTTGAGTCCCTGGACTTAATCAGAGCTTAGCTCAAATCTCTGCTTTGGGACTTAATAGCTTTAAGACTCTGGGAATTTTGTTTAATACAGCTAAGCTTTAACTTCCTTCACTGTGAACTTCAGCCTAAGTTGTAGGTTAGGCTGGCTTCATGGGAGTGTGATGTGTTTAGTTGCACAAGACCCCAGGCTTAGAAGGGATCCATGCTTGGTTAGGTTAGTTCCCAGGTAGCATGAATGTTTAAGCATTTAACTACTAGCTAAAAGGTTGGCTGTTCAAAACCACTGAGAAGTGACTTGAAAAGAGGTTTGTCAATCTGTTTCTGAAAGGTGACAACCTTGAAAACCCTATGGAGCAGTTCTACTCTGCCCATGAATTTGCCATGAGTCAGAGGTGACTCAATGACAACTGACATCAATAATAGCAATGCTTAGTTTAATGCTCTGCTGTAGCCAGAAATTTAAATTCTTAATAATATTTTAACAAGAGGTTCTACACTTTCTTTTTGCACTTGGCCCTGCAAATGATGTAGTTGGTCCTGGTTGTAGGACAGTAAAGTCACGGTGAATATTTAGAATAGGATGAGTGCATAAAAAGAGTACCATAAATTCAGCTATTTGATCACTGTTGTTTTTCTAGTAGTAGTTTGTTTTCTGGACAGAATGGAAGGCCATTCTCACCAGTCATACTTGTAATACTTTTAAAATATTGAAGTCTTTTCCTTTCTGAGTCTATTTCCCCCTAGAAATAAAAATACAAGGGTCAAGACCACATGGGTGCTGATACCATATAGTTTGTAAACTGGAATTTAAAGAATTACTTTTCCACCACTTCATTAACCTCTACCTGAAATACCTAGGTAGGGCATACTTGGAACCAGCTCCTGTTTTAATAAAGAAAAAAAAAATAAAGAAAGAAATTATCTCCCAAACTGAGACAAACGTTTGGGTCAGTTATCAAAGGTCTTCTTGTTTAATGACCTATGTGTATCACCAGTGTCTTTACTGGTGTCTTCACCGCAATTTCTGCTACATTTTATTCGGTTCCAGCATTCCTTTTCAATTGGACTTCTTACTTGAGGTTTAAGCTGCTGCTTCTTGAAATCCTGCTAGATTCAAAACCATGTTGCCTGCTGTAATATTCAATGTTTCCCTGCCTTTCTGTTCTTAAGTACCTGGTTTTGAACTACTTCATGGCTCTGAGCTTAGCTTTTGGCACAGGTATTTATAGTATTTTTCCTTTTTACAATGCTTCATTAGTTCTAGACTCAACCTGTAATTACCTGCATTTGAACTTTCACCAGGATTGTCCCAGCATTCCCTCAGGTTTTCTGGTCCTGAAATTCACCTTCTTCGAAAACTGTTATGCTACTAGTTTATTCAATTTTACTAGGGGTAATACACTCATTTCAAATGTGTAGAATAAACCAGGAAGTGATACAGGAAGTCGGAAGAGAAAGATAATCAGGGATTAAAGGTGTGGAATCAGGGTGTAGGTGAGAAATGAGCAAGACCTTAAAAAGTAAATTGTGTCCAAGGCTGACTGACACTTTGTGATGCCATGGGGTAAAAGCAACTGAACATGCTGGTGACCCATGGATAACTGCTGAGTGAAGCGAAAGTGCTTGGCAGAACGTGTTGAGCTGCCCTAGGTCTGAACCTTTGTCTCTGGATACCTATATGTATTTCCTACTTCCAGTTTTAGTTACCTCCCTGTGTGACAGCTTTTGAAACTTCCTTGTTGACTAGTTTTCATGGTGTTCTTGAGAATGGTTACCCCCTCAATTTTGTGTTTTAAATCAAATCTTACACCTATCTTTTGCTCATAAAATATTTAATATTGACCCTGTGTACCTTTGGGAGCTCTGGTGGCAAAGTGCCTAAGGCATTTGACTGCTACCCAGAAGGCTGGCAGTTCAAACCCACCAGCCCCTCCTCAGAAGAAAGATTAGGCAATCTACTTCTGTAGAGATACTGCCTGGGAAACCTAAGGAAGTGTCACTATGAGTCAGGATTGACTCAATGGCAGTGAGTTTGTTTTTTGGAAGTAGGAGTAAGATGGATGAAAAGGTTGGGGAAGAAGAATACCTTCTCTCAGCATAGAAGTAAAAGAAAATCTAACATAACACTTAAGGAATTTAGAATTTTGTTGAATGAGGTAAAACAAACACCGAGAAAGTAAAATTTATAAATGTTTGAGACATAAAAGATACATGGTGTAAAACATAAATTGTATTTGAATATTTGGTTTTACTATGTGTGGTGGTTATGTTTGCGTGTCAACTTGGCTGATCCTGGTTGAGTGGCTGGGCAGCTGGTGGTAGTTATTACCCATGATGAGACTGGCAATCAGCTCCATGGTGGGATCTACCACAAGCAGCTGAGTAGCTGCCTTTGGGATGTGGCCTGCTTCCTATATATAAGGAGAATATTTAGGGATAGTCTCTAGCTTATGGCATGCTTGGACCCTGCATGTAGCCATGTTGTTCAGCAGCCTGCCATGCTCTGCTGAATTAATGGCCTGCTGTGTGGGTTGGTAACATCGGGACTGTGTCTTTTTGCTTGCCAACTTTGGGTTTGTCAGCCTGAGCAGCCAGCATCTGAGTGAAGAGAAGCCTCCAGCTTCAGTGGGCTGGAAGCAGTAGGCAGAGCTGCAACGCAAGGTTGAGGGGCTTTCACCTAGCCCCTAAAGCCTGGCACTTTGAACTTGGACTTAAAGCCTCCAAATTGTAGGAACAAACTCCTGTTTCTTAAGGCCATCCCATTTGTGGTATATTTCCTGTCAGAGTGGCACGAGGTAACCAGAACACTATGTAACACCTTTTTTTTTTTTTCTCCTAACACGATGATTTAATTATTAATTAAATTCTGCCTTTTAGTAGAGTTCTACACTAAATATTTTAGGGCACAATGCTCATATTTTAGCTTTATAAGAACATGAATATGACACAACCTAGAAGATACATTTTTCCAAATATTCAACACATGGACTCTAAAAAGACAGATGGTATTTTTAATGTTACTTTTGCTGATGGAAGTAATATCTGGAGTTCAAAAATATTTAGCAGATTCAGAATGATCCTTTTATTAAATTAAAGATTTGATAGAAGGGGAGAAAAATATGGAACAGAACTGAAATTCTTAAAAATTCCAGACTAACTAACTGGTTGAGATAAGATGACTCCCTGAGATGATCATTCTGAGATCTTTTATAAACTTTGAACTAAAACTACCACTTTTTAGCTAAATTACAGATTGACTTATAAAGAATATTACCAGTGACCAATATGCACCATTAGAAAATCATCTAATGCGATCATATAGTCATTAATTACTCTAAGCAAAGATGAAAGAGTAAGGAATAAGGATATTAGATGACTGGAAATGAAACATCCAGAAAGAATTAATGAGAATATTAATACATTGTGAAAAATATAACCAATGTCTTTGAAGAATTTGTATAGTAATTGTTAAACAGGCACTTAATTTTATATGTAAACATTGACTGTAAACATACTAAAATATTATTTTTTAAACTTTAAAGATTTGACCATCTCCTTCTAGCATATAATGTTATACTTACTATATGTGAAGATGTGGGATTGATGTTGTTGTTAGGTGCTGTCGAGTAATTTCCGACTCATAGCGACCTCATGCACAGCAGAACGAAACACTGCCCAATCCTGCGCCAGCTCCAC
>NW_006921692.1:8904446-8909395 GCF_000298275.1 Orycteropus afer afer
TTTCCTCTCCTCATCTGGATCCCTGTGGCTGACTGCTCCTCTGTCTGGGTTCCTGGCTTTTTTAATCCCCTTTCTTCCACTCTCCCGCCCTGCAGCAGATGTGGCATTAAAAGTGGGTAAAACACTGACACCTGGAAGGCTTCTATCCATTTGCAAAAGAAGTTCTGAAAAAAACAAAACAAAGCCCCAAATCAAACAAAAACATGGCAGACCAGATGCTATGCAAATGTGTTAGCATATACCATCAATTTCATGGTGTTCTATTATTTTGGAAAATAATTTTTATTATCTATATTAGTATATATTCTTTCTACATGAATCATTCTCATAAAAAGGAATTTTTCTGGTAACATTTTTGCAATTATCATTTGTTTAAATAACAGAAGTTCATGGGGGACCCCAAGCATAATTGGCACAACATAGTATACAAAAGTATTGATCTATATGATACTTTGGTGAATAGTGATTGGGATCTTAAAAGCTTGCAAGCTAAGTTGCTAGTCTCTGTTGGTCTCTCATCATGCAGAGCAAAGAAGAGTGAAGAAAATCAAAGATGCATGGAAATAATTAGTTCTAGGGACTAATGGACCTCAGCCTACATAACCCTGAGACCAGAACTAGATGATGCCCAGCTACCAATGTGAACTGCTCAGAAAGGGACAAAAATTAGAGATAGCAAATAAAGGGGAAGAAAAAAATGTGGAAAAATCTTAATGCCATGCTCTTCTTCATATAGTCCAGTTTCTTGGATTATCTGCTCAGCATACAGATTAAGTATGATGAAAGGATACAACCCTGACTCACTCCCTTCTTCATTTTAAACAATGCAGTGTCCCCTTGTTCTGTTTGAACGACAGCCTCCTGGTCTATGTACAGGTTCCTTATGAGCACAATTAAGTATTCTGGAACTCCTATTATTCTCAGTGTTATCCATAATTTGTTATGAGCCACACAATTGAATGTTTTGCATAGTCAATAAAACTCCAGTAAACATCTTTTTGGTATTCTTTGCTTTGAGCCAAGATCCTGCTGACATCAGCAATGGTGTCCCTTGTCACACATCTTTTGAATCCAGCTTGCATTTCTGGAAGTTCTCTGTCAATACACTGCTGTGACCATTTTTGAAATTTCTTCAGTAAGATTTTACTTGTGTGTGATATTAATATTGTTCTGTAATTTCTGCATTCTGTGGGATCACCTTTCTTTGGAATGCATATAAATATGGATCTTTTTCAGTCAGTTGGCCAGGTAGTTGTCTTCCAAATCTCTTGGCATAGATGAGTGAGTGGTTCTAGTGTGGCATGCATTTATTGAAACATCTCAGTGGGTATCCCGTTAATTCCTGAAGCCTTGTTTTTCACTACTTCCCTCAGTACCCCTTCGACTTCTTCTTCAATACCATTGGTTCTTAATCATGTGCCACCTGCTAAAACGGATGAACATCAACCAATTCGTTTTGTACAGTGGCTCTGTGTATTCCTTCCATCTTCTTTTGACGCTTCCTGCATCATTCGATATATTGCCCATAGAATCTTTCAATATTGAAACTGGAGGCTTAAATTTCCTCTTCAGTTTTTCAGCTTGAGAAATGCCAAGCTTGTTCTTCCTTTTGGTATTCTACTTCCAGGTCTTTGCACATTTCATTATAATATTTGACTTTGTCTTCTTGAGCTTCTTTTTGAAATCTTCTGTTTGCTCTTTTATCTTGTCATTTCTTCCATTTGCTTTAGCTATTCTCTGGTCAAGGGCAAGTTTCAGAGTCTCTTCTGACATCCATTTTGGTCTTTTCTTCTTTTTTCATCTTTTTAATAACCTTTTGCTTTCTTCATGGATGATATTCTTGATGTCATCCCACAATTCTTCTGGTTTTTGGTCATTAGTGTTCAATGCATCAAATCTACTTTTTAGATGGTCTCTAAATTCAGGAGGACATAATAAAGGTCATATTTTGGCTCTTGTGGACTTGTTTTAATTGTCTTCAACTTCGACTTGAACTTTCACATGAGCAGTTGATGGTCAGTTGCACAATCAGCTCCTGGCCTTGTTTTGGGTGAAAATATTGAGCTTCTCAGGAAGCTCTGGTAGCGTAGTGCCTAAGGCACTTAACTGCTAACCAGAAGGCCGGCAGTTCAAACCCACCAGCCACTCCTCAGAAGGAAGATTGGGCAATCTACTTCTGTAGTGATACTGCCTCAGAAATGCAAGGAGGGGTGCTATGAGTCGGGTCCAACTCGAGGGCAAATAACAACCACAACCACATTGAGCTTCTCCATCGCCCCTTGCCACAGATGTAATCAATCTGATTCCTGTGTACTCTGTCTGGTGAAGTCCATATGTATAGCCACTGTTTGTGTTGTCAAAAAAAGGTATTTGCATGAATAAGTTGTTGGTCTTACAAAATTCTATCATGCAATCTCCAGCATTATTTCTATCTCCAAGACCAAACTTTCCAATTACCGGTGATTGTTCTTTGTTTCTAATTTTTGCATTCCAGTCACCAGTGATAATCAGTACATCTTGATTGCATGTTTGGTCAATTTCAGACTGCAGAAGTTGATAAAATTCTTCAATTTCCTCATTTTTGGTTTCCGTAGTAGGTGTGTAAATTTGAATAATAGTAGTATTAACCAGCTTTCCTTGTAGGTGTTGGATATTATCCTATCACTGACAGCATTGTACTTCAGGGCAGATCTTGAAACATTCTTTGTCATGATGAATGCCACACCATTCCTCTTCAATTTGTCATTCCCGGCATGTGATTGTTTGATTCAAAATGGCCCAAACCAGTCCATTTCAGCTCACTAATGCCTAGGATATCAATCTTTATGTGTTCCATTTCATTTTAGACAACTTTCAATTTTCTTAGATTCATATTTCATACATTCCATGTTCCGATTATCAATGGATATTTGCAGCTGTTTCTTCTCATATTGAGTCATGCCACTTCAGCAAACGGAAGCCCCAAGAGCTCTACTTTATCCATATCATTAAGGTTGGCTTTACTCTGATGAGGCAGGGAACTCTTTCCCAGTCATATTCTCAGTGCCTTCCGACCTGATGGGCTCATCTTCTGTCATTATATGAGACAATGTTTCAGGGCTATTCATAAAAATTTCCAGTAATATGTCAGACAGTGTTTCACTACTATTCATAAGGTTTTCACTGGCCAGTTTTTTGAGAAATGGATGGCCTCTTCCTTCTTCTGAGGCTGTCTCAGTCTGGAAGCTCCACCAAAACCAGTCCACCATGGGCACTGTTGCTGGCACAGCCTCCAGTCTCACAGCAACATGCAAGCTACCACAGCATGACAAACTGACAGACAAGTCAATCCCTTTCAGCTGTTCCAACCACTCTGCTCACTTCCTATGCTATCCCCTACCTGTTCCTGCTGGCCCCGTTTGTCACTGCTCCTTGCCACCTGGGGGCTGTCCCCTGCCTGCCTTACCTGTTCTGGTTGAACTTTAGTTTTGAAGCCATGCAAAATTAAATAAAACCCTTTCAATGACCTTACTGCATATGTTATATAAACTTGTACTGATTTGTGGGCAATTGACTTTTAGCTTCTGCGTTCTATGTAGAATTAGGACCCATACAACAGAACTTCTACTCTGTTTAAGTTAGGAAGATGATCTTATTTTGCATATAGCCAGTGGCTGTTTTTAAAACAACAACAACAAAAGGCTTCTAGAAAATGAGTAACACAGCAAGGTTGTTATGTAAAAGTAAACTAAGCTCGGTATAAAAGGAAAGGGAGTTTTTAGAAAGACAGATGCTTTACAAGAAGACAGCACAATAGATCATTCCCAGATTTCAAAAGGAAATTATTTTACTTGTTTTCAAATTATCCAAAATTAGTTTCAGACTTTTTGGAGACTGGGGAGTTGAGTTCACTTAAAAAAAATCTCTTTTCCAACTATGATAGGTTATTGTTTATATTATGATTTTATGAAGAAATGTAAGGAACGCCTGGATATCTACTTCTGAAAGCTAACCAGTGAAAATCCTATGTATCACAATAGTCTGCTCTCCAACTGATCTTGGGAGCTGCACAGGACTGGGTAGCGTTTATTTCCATTATGCATGGTCTCACAGTGAGTTGGGGGTTGACTGGATGGCTGCTAACAACAATGTGAAGAAACAGATTTATAAAGTCTGATCTGACTTCTAGCAATAATGATATCTACATTCTTGAGCATTTCTATTAACATAAATGAAAAGTGAGACTAAGTAATACTGCAGAATGGATGGAGTGATGTTCCATCAGTACTGAAGTGATGGCCTTCCAAGTATAAGTGAGTGGCATATCCATCAGAGGAATCCTGGTGGCTCAGTGCTCAGCTGCTAACTGATAGGTCAGTGGTTCAAATTAATTTCTGCATGGAAGAAAAATGTCTGCTTCCATAAAGATTATAGTGTTGGAAACCATATGGGACAGTTCTACTCTGTCCTAAAAGGTTGCTGTAATTCAGAACAGACTTCATGGAAATGACTTTTGGTTTGTTTGTTTCTGTTTTTTAGCATATTCATGTGTAGAGAACAGGTAAGCTCAACCAGACAGCTCGTGCAGAGAGCTGCAGTAGAATAAGGGAAAAGAGAGAGAGGAGGAGTAATTTTGGTTTTGTTTCCCATTTTTGTGTCATGTCATGCTACCTAAATTCCAATCTCCATGACTCATCTGTCAGTTTGTTATACTGTGGTAGCTTACTTGTTGCTGTGATTCTGGAAGCTATACCACCAGTATTTCAAGTAGCAGCAGGTTCATCCATTGTGAACAGGTTACAGTGGAGCTTTTGACTAAAACAGATGAGAAAGGACAGTGGTCCACTCCTGAAAAATTGGCCTCTTAAACCTTGTGAAAACAGCAATTGTGAGGATAAAACAGGACCAGGCAGTGTTTCATTCTGTTGCACATAGGGTCACTATGAGTTGGAACCAACTCCATGTAATTA
>NW_006921692.1:8909495-8911615 GCF_000298275.1 Orycteropus afer afer
CCACAATCCCTGCTATACTTGAGCCCATCATCGCAGCCACGGAGTCAATCCATCTCGTTGAAGGCCTCGCCCTCTTTCATCGACCCTCCACCCTACCAAGCATGACATCCTTCTCCAAGGAATGGTCCTTCTGACAACATGACCAAGAGAGGTGAGACGAAGTCTGGCCATTCTCGCTTCCAAGGAGCATTTCGGGTGCACATCCTCCAGGACAGATCTGTTAGTTCTTTTAACAGTCCATGGGACTTTCAACATTCTTCGCCAGCACCACAACTCAAAAGCATCGACTCTTTTTCGGTCTTCCTTATTCATTGTCCAGCTCTCACATGCATACAAGGCAATTGGAAATGTCAGGCTTCTGTCAGGCGCACCTTAGTCCTCAAGGAGACATCCTTGCTCCTCAGCACTTGAAACAGTTCCTACGTGGTTGACTTTCCCAATGCTATACGTCATCTAATGTCTTGACTGCTGCTTCCATTGTGCTGTGTATTGAATTACTTAGTATGGCTTTTCTACCCATAAGTCATTGTAAACTCAGTGGTGGAATGAGCACTGAGGAGCTCCTGATTGTAAATGTTATCCACCTGGGTTATTTATGTTGGGCGTGGTACAATGCAATGTTATGGGGAGGTTCACTCTCAGGTGCTTAGAATTCTGTTGTTATGATTGGTTGGTTTGGCCACTCTGCCAAGCTCAAAAGGTGGCCTCCTCAAGGCAGAACTCTCTCTGACTGCTGGTTGAGGAAGACGTGCTGCCGAAAGAGACACGTGCTCTGGAAAGAGACACATGCTGCTGGGAAAGAGACTTGCTGAGTAAGACACTGAGGGACATGCACTGCTGGGGGAGAGACTGTGAGAGACTTGACTGAGAGACGGCGGGCTGGGGAAAGAGACTGAGCATTTTTTCTGAACTCAAATTGTAGCCTGGTGCTTCCCTAATAAACCTAATAATCTGTGAGTTCTGTGTGGCTACTGTAGTGAATTATCGAACCCAGGAGAGAGGTGGTGGGTGCTTTAGGAGGAACATTTGATGAAAGGGCTGGAGGGAGGCAGCATGTCTGGCCTTGCAGTAATAGGCCTTGGGCTATTGATGGTGATTCTGCCTTCCTCTTGTGGGGTTCTAGGAGGTCAGAATATGTAGCCTTCTTGTCCTTTTTGCACATTGGCATCGATTGTAGAACCAAGCAACATGAATTCTTTGACAACCTCAATCTTCTCTCCACTTATTTTGATGCTGCTCATTGGTCCTGTTGTGAGGATTTTTGTTTCCTTTATATTGAGACGTAATCCATACTGCAGACTGTATTCTTCAAACTTCATCAGTAAGTGCCTCAAGTCATCCTCACTTTCACCAAGCAAAGTTGTATCGTCTGCATATATCAGGTTGTTAGTGATTCTTCCTCCAATCCTGATGCCATGTTTTTCTTCATATAGTTCAGCTTCTCAGATTATTTGCTCAGCATATAGATGGAATAAGTGTGGGGAAAAGATACAACCCTGATGCACTCCCTTCTTGATTTTAAATCATGTAGTGTCCCCTTGTTCTGTTTGAATGACAGCCTCCTGGTCACGGTACAGGTTCCTCATGAGTACAACCAAATGTTTGGGAATTCCCATTCTTCTCAATGTTAGCCATAATTTGTCATGATCCACACAATCAAATGCTTTTGCATAGTCAATAAAGCACAAGTAGACATCTTTCTGATATTCTTTTCCTTGAGCCAAGATCAATCTGACAACAGCTATGATATCCCTTGTCCCATGTCCTCTTCTGAATCCAGCTTGCACCTCTGGAAGTTCTCTGTCAATATACTGTTGCAACCGTTTTTGAATTACCTTCAGTAAAATCTTACTTGCATGCAATATTAATGATATTGTTCTATAATTTCCACAATCTGTGGGATCACCTTTCTTTGGAATGGGCACAAATATGGATCTCTTCCAGTCAATTGACCAGGTAGCTCCCTTCCAAATCTCTTGGCATAACCGAGTGAGTGGCTCCAATGGGGCATCTGTTTGTTGAAATATCTCAATGGGTATTCCGTCCATTCCTGGAGCCTTGTTCTTCGCCAATTCTTTCATTGCAGCTTTGACTTCCTCCTTCAGTACCATTGGTTCTAG
>NW_006921692.1:8934218-8939929 GCF_000298275.1 Orycteropus afer afer
AGATTATCTTCTGTGTCTGTGTTAATTGGTTTCCCTTTTCTTTGTTGAAGAGGGTCTGTGCAATCCTTCTGCCTAGTCCGCCATCTTGCCGGAACTCTCTCATCTTACTTTCTTACTGTATCTTTTCCTCTTCTTATAAAACATATGTCAAAAAATTAGTATTTTATACCTCTGTTGCTTAGTAGTGATGAACTACTAATTCAGTTAATTCAGTACCTTATAACCCAGAAGAACTGTTCTACATTCTACTTACTGAGAAGACCAGACAGCATTGAGGTTTGAACCCTAACTTGGAGACTCTGACTCAGTCTGACAGGGGAAGGTCTGAGATACTTATTTTTAAAAAGTCCCTCAGGTTATTCTGATACCCAGACAGGATTTTGAATATTAAAGGTTATCCTTCTCTTTCATTATTTTCTCCAGCATTCTTCCTCCATGACTCATACAAGAAGCACAATAATCTTTCCTTTGAGATGAATTAATCTCAATAATGATTTAATTAATGTATTATCTTCTCCACCTTACATTTGGATTTGAAAGTGGACTCTAATGTGTTAAAATATTTCTATTTTTTTCAAAAATGAAAGATGTAAAATTGTATACTAAAAGGTATTTGGCAAACCATAGAATAAATAGACCTAAAAGGAATAAAATATTCTTTACATCTTCAATCTATTCCTCTTATTCTTTATTTTCAAAGACTAGTGACCATTTCTACAGGCAGATATAATCTACTTGAGAAACAACTGAACTGGGACCCCAGCATTCCAAGTTTAGTCATCCAGCCATTCTCCTTTCAGTCTTCCTTTTCTGTAGGTGTGGTGCTTAAGGCTTTTGACTGCTAACCAGAAGGCTGGTGGTTCAAACCCACCAGCCACTCCTTAGAAGAAAGTTTGGGCAATCTATTTCCGTAGTGATACTGCCTCAGAAACCCAAGGAGGGGTTGCTAGGAGTCAGATCTGACTCAATGACAGTGAGCTTGTTTTTGGTTTTTCTTTCTTAGAATTATCTAAGAATACAAAAGGGGTGGTTTACTTATTCCAAAAGGTTCGGTCCACTTTCTAAGGATGACTGGAAAGAAGAGTGGAGAGTCTAAGCCATTCACTACCCATGTGCTCCTGGCAGTCACATAGTAATTGATGGACTCTTGCAGTCATGATCTTGATGGACAGATCCTTGCCTAGGCCAGAATGCCACATTTAGGGGTTCTAGTTATAGCTCCCTTGATCTCACACTCACATGTTTGTCAAAACTACTCTGGTTCTTCCAAACCAAACTCACTGCCGTTGAGTCGTATCCAACTCATAGCTCCCCCTCCTTGGGTTTCTGAGGCAATATCACTACGGAAGTACATCATCTCACTTTCCTTCTGAGGATTGGTTGGTAGGTTTGAACCACCAGCCTTCTGGTTACCAGTCAAATGCCTTAGACACTATGCCACCAGAGCTCCCACACTGGTTCTTAGGGCTTCTAATTATTTTGTGTATGTGTCAAAATGACTCCTCTCTTAAGAATGTTGAGACCCCATAGTAAACATGTTACCACACCTAGCTCAGACTTCCCATTTCCTCATGGTGTCCTCTCTGGGAAGCAAAACAGTTCTCACACTTTAACTTGCACTGAAATCACCCAGAAGACTTATTAAAACCAGGTTGCTACACCCCAAATCAGTTTCTTACTCAAGTTTGGAGTGGGGCTCAAGAATTTGCCTTTCTAACAAGTTCCCAGACGATGCTGATACTATTGGTCTGGGAACCACACTTTGTGAACCACTAGGCTGGTAAATCTTTGTTTCATCTAAATACACTTGATGATTACAATATAGGTTGGGAAGCTAGACAATTGGGACTCAGAAAACTTAGACTGTGTCTTGATTCTGCATTGATAATTACTAGGGATTGGAATGGAAAAGTTGGAAACAAAGAAGAATCATTGGTAGTTGGAAAATATGGCCTTGGTGATAGAAATGATGTCAAAGATTGCATGATAGAATTTTGCAAGACAAACGACTTATTCATTGCAAATACCTTTTTTCAACAACATAAACAGTGACTATACACACAGACCTTGCCAGGTGTAATACACAGGAATGAAATCAACTATATCTGTAGAAAGAAACGATGGAGAAGCTCAATATTATCAGTCAGACAAGGCTGGGGCCAATTGAAAACAGATCATCAGTTGCTCATACGTCAGTTCAAGATCTAGCTGAAGATAATTGACAGAATCCACAAGAGTCAAAGTACAACCTTGTGTATACACATTTTGAATTTAGAAACAATACAAAGAATATATTGGCACACTGAATGAATACCAATGAGCAATAAAAAAACGAGTTGTGGGATGATGTCAAGAACATCATACATGAAGAAAGCAAAAGGTCATTAAAAAGACAGGAAATAAAGAAAAGACCAAATAAATGTCAGAAGAGATTCTGAAACTTTCTCTTGAACATAAATAGCTAAAGCAAATGGAAGAAATAATGCAAGAAAGGAGCTGAACAATATTTCAAAGGGAAGCTTAAGAAGACAAAGTAAAGTATTATAAGGAAATGTGAAAATACCTGGAGTTAGAAAATCAAAAGGGTAGAACATGTCCAGCATTTCTCAAGGTGAAAGAACCAATGAAAAAAATTCAAGCCTTGAGTTGAAATACTGAAGGTTTCTGTGGGCAAAATATCAAACAATACAGGAAGGAATACACAGTCACCACATTAAAAAGAATTAGTCCATGTTTAACTATTTCAGAAGATAGGATATTATCAAGAACCAATGTTACTGAAGGAAGAAATCCAAGCTACTCTGAAGCCATTGCCAAAAAACAAGGCTCCAGAACTTGACAGAATATCCTTTTAAATATATCAACAAACAGATGCAGCTCTGGAGGTGCTTACTTATTTATGCCAAGAAATCTAGAAGACGGCTACCTAGTCCTATGAATGGAAGAGATTGACAATTATGCCTATTCCAAAGAAAGGTGATCTAACAGAATGTGGAAATTATTGAACAATATCATTAATATAACATGCAAAGAAAATTTTGCTGAAGATAATTAAAAAACAGTTTCAGCACTGGGAACTTCCAGTTGACAGAGAACTTCCAGAAATCCAGAGAGCTGAATTTAGGAGAGGAGAGGATGTGGAACAATGGATATCACTGCTTGTGTCAGATGGGTCTTGGCTGAAGGAAAAGAATACCAGAAAGATGTTTACCTGTGTTTTATTGACTATGGAAAGGCATTAAACTGTGGATTATAACAAGTTGTGGATCATAACAAATTATGGTTAATGTTGTGAAGAATGGGAATTCAAGAATAGTTCATTGTGCTCATGAGGAACCTGTATGTATACCAAAAGGCTGTTGTTCAAACAGAATGAGGGGATACTGCATGGTTTAAAATCAGGAAGGGAGTATGTCAGGGTTGTTCATAGTACTTATTCAATCTGTATGCTGAGCAAATAATTTGAGAAGCTGGACTATAAGAAGAACATTGTGTCAGGATTGGAGGAAGACTCATTACCAACATGGGGTAGTCAGATAACAACCTTCCTTGCTGAAAGTGAAAGATGACTTGAAGCACTTACTGATCAAGATTAAAGACTGCAGTCTTCAGTATGCATTATACCTCAACATATAGAAAGAAAAAAAAAAAAAACACACAACTGGATCAATAAACAGATCATGATAAATGGAGAAAAGATTGAAGTTGTCAAGGATTTCATTTTATTTGGATCCACAATCAACACCTATAGAAGCAGTAGTCAAGAAATGAGACATTGTATTGTATGGGGCAAATGTGTTGTAAAAGACTTCTTTAAAATGTTAAGAAGCAAAGAAGTCTCTTGGAAGACTAAGGTGCACTTAATTTGGGTCATAGTATTTCCAATTGTTTCATATGCATGTGAAAGCTAGACAATGAATAAGGATGACTGAAGAAGAGTTGCTGCCTTTGAATTGTGTTGTTGGTAAAGAATACTTAAAATACTCTGGACTTCCAGAAGAAAGAACAAATCTGTCCTGGAAGAAGTGCAGCCAGAATGCTCTTTGGAAGTGAGAGTGGCCAGACTTCATCTTATCTACTTTGGTCATGTTGTCAGAAGGAAATATTTCCTGGAGAAAAATATCATGCTTGCTAAAGTAGAGGGTCAGCAAAAAAGGGGAAGATCCTTAACAAGATGTATTTATACAGTGACTGAAATGATGGGTTCAAGTATAGTAAGGATTGTGAGGATGGCACAGGACCAGGCAGTGTTTCATTCTGTTGTAAATTGGGTTGTTCAGAGTCAAAGCTGACATGATGGCACCTAGCAACAATGACAAACAACAACACAGACTGCCAGGAGAACAAAGAGATCTGTCTTAGAATGTCAGAAAGCTGACTTGTGGTAAGATGGAGGAATAAGCAGACAAGCAACACAGACCCTCTTCAACAAAGAAAAGAAAAGCCAATTGACAGAGATACAGAAGATAATCCTGGAGCCCTGAGCTTTGAAAGGAACTATGCAGATGTGGATTAGGTATGAATTGGTGGAAAAACCTGAAAGAAAACAGTGAGAACAGAGATGATCAGAGCTGTGGACTGTCAGCTACTCTGATGGGACCAACAGCCTGAATATTTGCAAGTGGTGTTGGGACCTGAGAATTGACCTAAAGATCAGCCCTGGTCACCAAAGGCTGCAGGGTCGACTGTGCTGGTGGCCTATGACTGGAAAAGGAAACAGCAAGAAGGGAGACAACCTGAGCTGTTGACTTTCTGCTGTCCAGAAGTTGCAACCATTTTGATTGTTTACAAGTGGTGGGCATTTTGGATATTTAAAGTGACTGATGGCACAGCCATTTTGAATCTTTACAAGTGGCAACCATTTTGGATTTTAAAGTGATGTGATGGCATTCTCATTCATATTCCAGGGACCTAAGAATAGGCTCTGTTTGCCAAGGTCATCAGAGATATACGAGAGCCTGACAACAGAAAAGGAGACAGGGGGTGAATGTATAAGTGCTGTCAACTAGTGAATAGAGGGACATAGCACAGTACCCTGCTTGCATAGATAACATACAAACAAAACAAAAATCATGGGCAAGTTACTCCAACATAAAATCACCAATTAAATATAAACAAAAAATGTCACAATGCCTCAGAGACAACAGAGCATCATAGTCCACACAAAGAAGCAAGATAAAGCAGGAGAAACAAGGGATCAGGATACAGACGCAAAACACATCCCTGATAAGGACTTCAAAAGAATTATATTCAGGTATCTTCAATGAACTGAGAGACAAATCAAGGAAAACACTGATAAAATTGAGGAAAACACAGAGAAACTCCTACAACAATTTTGAAAGATAATACAAGGACAAAATGACAAAATAAATGATAAATTAGAAATTATACAAAATCTCCACACAGAAATCCAGAAGATTAATACTAAATTTTCAGAAATAGATAAGACATTGAATGGGCAAAGGAGTAGAATTGAAACAATGGAAGACAGAATTAGTGATATTGAAGGGAAATACCTGAACACTTCTTTGGAAAGGGATAAATCAGAAAAAAGATCGAAACAAAATGAAGAAAGCCTAAGGTTCATGTGGGATACCATCAAAAGGAATAACCTACAGGTAATTGGGAGCTCTGGTAGCATAGTGCCTAAGGCACTTGACTGCTAACCAGAAGGCTGGTGGTTCAAACCCACCAGCCACTCCTCGGAAGGA
>NW_006921692.1:8940749-8942051 GCF_000298275.1 Orycteropus afer afer
AGAAACCAACCCAGCTATGGAAGTATCCAAAGTAAATAAGCCTACAAGATTGTAAACAGGGAACCAGAGACATCAATTGACAAATATGGACAACTACAAACCAAAAAGAGGTAAAAAAAACTGTGTTGTTCCAGACCTTCTAGATGGTAGGGAAGTCAAGATAACTACAAGATAAAATGGACTGTTCTAAACTTGGGAAGAAAACTTGGGAAGAAAACAGGGTAACCTCAGAGAAAAATTATAAACCCTCACATCAAAATAAAAAGAGGACCAGCACAAATATTTAGCAAATACTAAAACAATAGCAACGAATGAATTCATAACATGATTCATAAACAAAATGAGCTCAGCATAGAAAATTATATGGAACAAAGAAATCGACACCATGTAAAAGAACATAACAAAAACGACAGCAACAAATTCATATTTGCCGATAATCACATATGTGGCAAGGGACTTATCTCTAAGATTTATAGAAAACTCCATTGCCTCAACAACAAAGGAATTAGCAATCCAATTGAAACATGGCAGAAGACATGAGTAGACACTTCACCAAGGAGGATATTCAAGTGGCCAGCAAATACATGGAGAGATACTTACAATCACTGGCTATCAGAGGATGCAAATCAAAACAACAGTGAGATACTGTCTCACCCCAGCACTGATGGCAAGTTTCAACGAGACACAAAATAAAAAATGCTGGCAGGAATGTGGAGAGATTGGGACTCTCAGACACTGCTGGTGGGACTGAAGTGATACGACCACTGTGGAAAGCAATATGGTGATTCCTTAGAAAGCTGAAATTGGAGATACCATTTGACCCAGCAATCCCATTACTTGGTATATATTCGAGAGAGGTGAGAGCCAGGACAGGAAAAGATATATGCACACTCACATTCATCGCAGCACTATTTACAATAGCAGAAAGATGGAAACAACAAACGTGCCCATCAGTGGAAGAGTGGATGACCAAACTATGGTACATACACATAATGCAATGCTACGCACCACTAAAGAATAATGTAGAGTCTGCAAAACACCACATAATATGAACGAACTTGGAGGACATTATGCTGAGTGAAATAAGTCAATCACAGTAGGACAAATATAGTATTAGTTCATTGTGGAGGGTCAGGGAAAGGTTTATATACAGAGGGAAACTTTCTTTGTTGGTTGTCAGGGGTGGGAGGGGAGGGGAAGGAACACTGCAAAAACAAAATGCATTGACCCCTGTCACTTTAGTTTTGTGTATTTCACTGCACATAAATTATATTTCAATAAAATGCTTAAAAAAAAAAAAAA
>NW_006921692.1:8942996-8943538 GCF_000298275.1 Orycteropus afer afer
TGGCTGGAAACCACAGGTGTGGCTTCAATTCCAGACCTGCAGGGCAGCTAGGGGCCATAGTCTCAGTGGTTCCACCAGGTTCTATTGGACCAGCATACCTGGTCCCCACCTTCTTTTTTTTTTTTTTTTGCATAAAGTCATTTCTTGTTTAAACCTATTTACTTTACACAGGAAAGCTTTGTGCAGGCTAAAAGCCTGGACTTCAACTGTATTAATCAACCATGTTGTTGTTGTTGTTAGGTGCCGTTGAGATGGACCCAACTCATAGCGACCCCTCCTTGGGTTTCCGAGGCAGTATCACTACGGAAGTAACCATTGCAGCAGTTATTTTCTTTAAGTACATACTCATTTAATTTTAAGGGGAAAAATATTATCTCCAGTGTTTCTGATTCTTGACCTCATTTCATATTGCTAGACCTACAGATGCTTAGGAATTATCTGACATTTTCCTGGTCTTACAGAACTATAGTAGTCTTTGGTTTTTCACAAACACATAAAGTTATATTACTTTACTAGAAATCAGACTTACTAGGCTAAACAAC
>NW_006921692.1:8943638-8959225 GCF_000298275.1 Orycteropus afer afer
GGTTTCAACAGCTTACAGACTGAGACAGACTAGGAAGAAGGAGGAGGCCATCCACTTCTCAAAGAATTGGCCAGGGAAAACCTTATGAGTAGCAGAGAAACACTGTCTGATACATTACTGTGCAACTTTATGAATAGCCTGGAAACATCGTCCGATACAGCGCAGGAGAATAAGTCACTTAGGTTGGAAGGCTCTCTGAACAGGACCAGGAAAGAGCTGCATCATCAGAATAGAACCAGCCTTAATGATATGGATAAGTTAAAGCTTTCAAGACCTCCATTTGTTGATGTGGCACAACTCAAATTGAGGAGAAACAGCTGCAAACATCCATTAATAATAGGAACATGGAATGTACGATGCATGAATCTAGGAAAGCTGGAAGTTGTCAGAAATGAAATGGAGAGCATACAGATTGATATCCTTGGCATTAGTGAGCAGAAATGGACTTGTTTTGGCCATTTTGAATCAGACTTCCATGTGAGCTACTATGCCGGAATGACAATTTGAAGAGGAATGGCGTGGCATTCATCATCACAAAAGATGTTTCAAGATCTGTCCTGAAGTACAATGCTGTCACTGATAGGATTCCATACGCCTACAAGGAAGACCAATTAATATGACTATTATTCAAATTTACTCACCAACTACCAAAACCAAAGATGAGGAAATTGAAGACTTTTTATCAGCTTCTGCAGTCTGAAATTGACTGAACATGCAATCAGGATGTGTTAATTATCACTGGTGACTGGAGTACAAAAGTTGGAAACAAAGAAGAATCACTAGTAGTTGGAAAATATGGCCTTGATGACAGAAATGGTGCTGGAAATTGCATGATAGAATTTTGCAAGACCAACAACTTACTGATTGCAAATACCTTTTTTTCAACAAGACAAACAGCAACTATACATGTGGACATCACCAGATGGAATATACAGGAATCACACTGACTACGTCTGTGGTAAGAGGTGATGGAAAAGCTCAATATCATCAGCCAAAACAAGGCCGGTAGCTGAACAGACCATCAACTACTCGTATGAAAATTCAACTTGAAGTTAAGGACAGTTAAAGCAAGTCCATGAGAGCCAAAATATGATCTTGAATGTATCCTTCCTAAATTTAGAGTCCATCTAAAGAATAGATTTGATGCATTGAACACCAATGACTGAAAATCAGAAGAACTGTGGGATGACATCAAGAACATCATCCATGAGGAAAGCAAGATGGCACTAAAAAGATGAGAAAAGAAGACCAAAATAGATGACAGAAGAGACTCTGAAACATGATCACTCTCTTGAGTGGAGAGTAGCTAAAGCAAATGGAAGAAATGACAAGAAAAAAGAGCTGAACAGAAGATTTCAAAGAGCAGCTTGAGCAGACAAAGCCAATTACTACAATGAAATGTGCAAAGACTTGGAGTTAGAAAACCAAAAGGGAAGAACACACTTGGCATTTCTCAAGCTGAAAGAGCTAAGGAAAAAGTTTAAACCTCGAGTTGCAATACTGAAAGTTTCTAAGGGCAAAATATTGAATGATGCAGGAAACATCAAAAGAACATGGAAGGAATATACAAAGTCACTGTACCAAAAAGAACTGGTAGATCTTCATCCATTTCAGGAGGTACCATATGATCAAGAACCAATGGTACTGAAGGAAGAAGTTGAAGCTATACTGAAGGAATTGGTGAAGTACAAGGCTCCAGGAACTGATGGAATACCCACTGAGATGTTTCAACAAACATGTGCCCTACTGGAGACACTCACTCGGTTATGATAAGAGATTTGGAAAACAGCTACCTGGCCAAATGACTGGAAGAGATCCACTTTTGTACCCATTCCAAAGAAAAGTGATCCCATAGAATGTGGAAATTATCAAACAATATCATTAATATCACACGCAAATAAGATTGTACTGAAGATAATTAAAAAATGGTTGCAGTAGTATATTGACAGAGAACTTCCAGAGGTGCAAGCTGGATTCAGAAGAGGATGTGGAACAAAGGATATCATAGCTGCTCTCAGATGGATCCTGGCTCAAAGCAAAGAATACCAGAAAGATGTTTACTTGTGTTTTGTTGACTATGCAAAGGCATTTGATTGTGTAGATAACAAATTATGGATGACATTGAGAAGAATGGGAATTCCAGAACACTTGATTGTGCTCATGAGGAACCTGTACATTGACCAGGAGGCTGTTGTTCGAACAGAACAAGGGAACACTACATAGTTTAAAAACAAGAAGGGAGTGCATCAGGGTTGTATCCTTTCACCATACTTATTCAATCTGTATGCTGAGCAAATAACTCGAGAAGCTAGACTATATGCAGAAGAACATGGCATCAAGATTAGAGGAAGAATCATTAACAACCTGCCAAGGACACAACTTTGCTTGCTGAAAGCAATGATGACTTGAAGCACTTACTGATGAAGATTGAAGACTACAGTCTGCAGTATGGATTACATCTCAAAATAAAGGAAACAAAAATCCTCACAACTGGACCTATAATCAGCATCACAGTAAATGAAGAAAAGATTGAAGTTGTCAAAGACTTCACATTGCTTGTTTCCACAATCGATGTCAATGGAAGCAGCAGTCAGGACATGAGAGGATGTATAGCACTGGGCAAGTTGACTACAAGGGACCTCTTTCAAGTGCTGAGGAGCAAAGATGTCTCCTTGAGGACTAAGGTGCACCTGACATAAGCCATGATATTTTCAATCACCTCGTATGCATTTGAGAGCTGGAAAATGAATAAGGAAGACTGGAGAAGAGTTGATGCTTTTGAGTTGTGGTTCTGGCAAAGAATGCTGAAAGCACCGTGGACTGCTAAAAGAGCTAACAGATCTGTCCTGGAGGAAGTGCAGCCGGAATGCTCCTTGGAAGCCAGAATGGCCAGCCTTTGTCTCACCTATTTTGGTCATGTTATCAGAAGGGACCATTCCCTGGAGAAGGATGTCATGCTTGGTAGGATGGAGGGTCTATGAAAGAGGGGAAGGCCCTCAACGAGATGGATTGACACAGTGGCTGCGATGATGGGCTTAAGTATAGCAAGAATCATGGAGCTGGCACAGGATCGGGCAGTGTTTCGTTCTGCTGTGCATGGGGTTGCTATGAGTTGGACACGGCACTAACAACAACAACAACAGCAAGTTAAAATATATTCAATATATATATATTTAGAGTTTTGGGAAAACTACTTCCCTTTAAATCTCTCTAGAACTTTTAGATCTAGAAATTAGATGGAAAATGAAGCTCATAAAAGTTAAATTCGTATTCACAAGTTAAAAAAAGTGTAAGTAATAGCAGATGTCTCTGCTTTCAATAACAGATTTATCCTAAATCTGGTTACAATGAACTCCTTTTATTTCCTTAGATAAGCAGATCTTTGGCCAGATTTGAGGGACTATTTCTGCCTTGTGAGTTAACGAACTAATTTCAGTTTAATTTAACTTTAATTATATAAAATGATGGAGATTGAATTATCCAGGACATTTTTTTTAGATATTATTTCTGTATAATATTTTCCAATGTCTAACATAAGGCTGCTATATGGAACCACTCATTTCATTTGGTTCTTTCATTAGTCTTGCCTGGATCTTAAAAAACAAAAAAACATGATGATCAAACAATGCTTTTATAGTTAGATCATAAATATTTAGAGAATTTCAGGTTTCAGGACATACAGAGAGAAGAATAGTAAGCATTACAGTTAGGATAATTAGCTTACTGATCATATGGTAGATAATAACAGAGATTTTAATTTTATCTCTAACTCTTTATGATATTAGACAATATATGACTCCATAGAATTTTCACATGTATTAAAGCCTGTGAAAGTTGTGAGGTAAATGAGGAAAATATATTATTATGTAGAAAGCATGAGATCTTTGACATATTCACACACCTGATATATTCTCATTAAATAAACCTTAATGTACTTTTCAGAGAAATGTTGGAAAATAATGGATATTACCGTTTCTGTTATACATGCTATATTAATTTGCTTCCACATTAAATCCCTCAGTTTAGAGGGCAATATTTTATGTAAGATTCTTAGCATTTACTGAATAGTTGTTTGTGCAATTTTTCCCCAGTTACTGCTAATCTTTCCCTCTTACTGTGAAAGGATGTGTCAGCTTAACCTTTTTTTTTTGCTTTTCCAAATTTTTCTCAAAAGTTTAACTTTTAAATGTTTTGTAACCTTTTCTCAGTGATGTATCATTTTTCATATACCATTTCTGCTCTTAAGGTTTTTCAGCCCTAAACTTTAATAGTAATAACTATCTGAATAAAGTCAGTTCTCTGTTTAAACCTATTTACTTGAAATTCTAAAATCCACATCTCTGGCTTTTGGCAGCTAAGTATTGAAGAAATAGATTCATTTGGATAAAATTAGGAACATGAATTGAAATCAGTTTTTCATTTATTTGACATATAGTTAGTTGGCAAATATTATGTGCAAGGTATTTATCATTTAGTCCTATTTTTTTTAATGATTTTTTTGTCATTTATGTTGTTTCCCAAAAAAAATTTTAAGAGGAAATATCCATAATTATTATCTTAAACAAATTTTTAGTTATAAGTAGAAGATAATGAAGATCATACATTTATATATAGTTCCTAGAGTTGTTAACAAACTAATGTTGTTGTTATGTGCCGTCGAGTCGGACCTGACTCATAGCGACCCCTTCTTGGGTTGCTTAGGCAGTATCACTATGGAAGTAGATTGCCCCATCTTCCTTCCGAGGAGTGGCACTATGCTACCAGAGCTCCCAATGGTATAACATACCATTTTTGGAGACAACTCAAATTAATAACTTACTCTAAAAAGCATATAAAGAGCCCTGGTGATGCAGTGGTTAAACCCGTGGCTGCTAACCAAGAGGTCAATTGTTTGAACCCACCAGCTACTCTCAGAAAGAAAGATGTGGCAGGTTGCTTCAGTAAAGATTACAGTCTTGAAAACCCTGTGGAGCAGCTCTACTCTGTCCCATAGGGTCACTATGAGTCAAAATTGACTCGACAACAATGGGTTTGGTTTTGGGTAATTTTCAAATAAAGAATGAATAACATATCCAAAGTACAGAGACTGCTTATCTGTGCTGCACAGAGAGAGTCAGGAGAAAATGAGAATGCCAGGTCTTGAATCAGCAGCAAAGCAAATTGGAAGTTAGTGGAACGTTCCCCACATTGTATGTGAGGTAGGGTGTAATGGTGGAGTTTTAGTTAGGGTGCTTGTTTACAAACTCTTCTCTGAATTAATTGGAGTATGTGTTCATTGTTGAGTTGGGAAGGAGCCTTGGTGGCACAGTGGTTAGGTGCTTGGCTGCTAATTGAAAGGTTGGCAGTTTGAACCCATGAGTTACACCCTGGGAGAAACAAGTGGCCATCTGCTTCTGTAAAGAATATAGCCTTGGAAACCCTGGGGTGCAGTTCTACTCTGTCCTATAGGGTCACTATGACTTGGAATGAACTTGATGGTCATAGGTTTGTTTTTTTCATTGGTTTGGGTTGAGTTGGGGTTGAGTAGACTATACAGGTCATTGCTGGGAACTTTGCTCCATCTCTATAGTGTTAGCTGTCTTGAGTTGGCTTCCACTCATGGTGAATACATGCACAACAGAATGAAATGCTTCCTAATCCTATGTCATTGTGATTTGTAGGATTGTCATTGGGTGATTTTTGGAAGTAGACCACCAGGCATTTTTTCCTACTCTTTCTTAGTTAAGAAACCTGCTCAGCATTATAGCAAAATGCAAGGATCCATCGACAGATGGTGGTGGCTACAATTGAGGTGCACTGTCCAGGACTTGAACCTAGGTCTCCTTCATGAAAGGAATGATTGCCCATTGAACCACCCCTGTCCTCTAAGCTTTACACTGCTGTCCTTAAAAAATTAGGGTGAATCCATTTCTCCCTAAGATTGGTGGGCAAGTTTTAAGCAAACAAGTACTTGTTTTGCAAACAGAGGAGACAAGTTAAAATTTCCTCACATAATTCAAGGATAGAATCTAAATTCCTTACCATGATCTGTAACCTATCATGACCTGTTCCTGGCCAACTATCTGGTCATATCTTCTATGAGTTCTCTATTTTGATCTTTCTGCTCCAACCACTGTCTTTAGATATTGTTCAAATTTGCCAAGGTCTTTTCCGCTCCCAGGGCACTTTTATTTCCTGTTTTGTTTGTAATGCTTTCCCTACATCTGCTCATGGCTCTTTCCTTCTCTATCCTCCAGTTCCTTCTCAAGTATCACTTTCCAGTGTGACCATCCATGTCAGCCTACTATTTAAGATAGCTCTTTTATTCTCTTGTCATTTTCTACCCCTGTGCAAACTTGGACTTATTTGACCCCAGATCTAATCCTTACCCATATTTTGCTCGGCTTCATTTCCCAAGCTAGGATGTCAGTTGGCTTCCTGCTGCATTTAGCCAGTGGGTTCACTAATGCACAGACCTATGGGATTTATCTGACCTCTCTCTCTTCCTAGGATGGTATCTCCAGCAGTGCCTTTTTTTTTTTTACCTTTTCTTCATGGCTCCAGCTTTGTCCTGTCAGTTTCCTCTGATTGATGCCAACCCTTAGAGTCTGATAACATGGTTGCAGTCATTTGTTGCTTCAACCTAGGAGTGGTAATGGCATTCTGCTCTTGCTAATATCTGGAAGGGCTCACCATGCTATTGGACTCTTCAGCTCGAACACCAATTAATTAGGTCTGTTTTCAATATAGTTCCTTGGTTGTATACTGTCTAATATAACCTTATCATCCTACCTTATTTTCTGTAGAATCTTTATCTCTCTCTGCAATTATTTTAGTTATTGTCTCCTTCCCTTAGTACAATGTAACATCCAAGAACATGGACTTTGTCCTATTTATCACTGCATACCAAGCATCTAACAGAATGCCAGGGATATAGCAATTGATCAATAAATATTTGTTGAATAAATAAAAAAACTGAATGGATTTCTGTAGATTTCAAATACAATATAATTAGCAGCACAGACAGTGTTCTCATATTAATTAGATTTTGAAAGATTCAACCTTCTTTAAAAATCTTTATCTTTATTTTTCTAATCCAAATGGAAATAAAGCACATTTTAATTTGTTTTAGAGAATGAAGTAAAGCACCTAAGAAATTTAATACTATCAACTTCAGTGTTCTAAGCTGGGTCAGGACTTTTACAAATCCAAAGGGAATGTTCCTATAATGCTGTAGTGTTCCCATTGGTAGCAAAATACAGTCTTCTATATAT
The DNA here is from genome assembly GCF_000298275.1 of Orycteropus afer afer. NCBI lineage: Eukaryota > Metazoa > Chordata > Mammalia > Tubulidentata > Orycteropodidae > Orycteropus > Orycteropus afer. Next base: position 8,950,892 of record NW_006921692.1, read on the forward strand.
TGGTGTGGCTGTACTTTGGATCACAATACTAAAAAGGCACAATTATTTGATTGATTTGCCAGTGTTAAGATTTCCTTGATTTTGATTGATGCCACTTGGTGTCAAAAAAACACAGGGAACTACTTAGTTTCAGAGACACATTTGATATAGCACTTTTTCTCTTAAATGATGCCCTAGTGATTACCAGATATTTTATTTTGTTGTTAACATAATTTCTAATGACTTTAATATTAAAGAAAATTTCAGTTTGCTAAAGACAATGCTACTTTTAGACACTTGTTTAGATTTTTTGCAGAAAAATAGGACCCTAATATATAAAAATGTAATTCATTTTTTGGTAGGTAGGTGTAGAAAACAAGTCATGGTATACTATATTTATTTTTTTATCAGGTTATTTATGAATCTGTGTATACATTCATCCATCCATCTATGCATTGATTAGTAAACGTTTCTATCACATTTTCCAATTAAAACAAAATTTAGGCACTTATATCAATATATAATTGATAAAAATAATCTGTAAATAATCTGAGAAAATGATCTGAAAATATGGACTATACAAAGAAGAATGTGACATTAAGATCGGAGGAAGACTTATTAATAACCTGCAATAGGCAGATGACACAACCTTGCTTGCTGAAAATGAAGATGACTTAAAGCACTTACTGATGAAGATCAAAGACTATAATCTTCAGTATGGAGTACATTTCAACATGAAGAAAACAAAAGAATCCTTACAACTGGATCAATAAAAGCAACATCAGAAAAAATAAATAAATGCAGAAAATAAATGCAGAAAAATTGAAGTTGTCAGTGATTTTATTTTACTTGCCTCCATCACAATCAACACCCATGGAAGCAGTAGTCAAGAAATTAGACATCATATTGCACTAGACAAATATGCTGCAAAAGACCTCTTTAAAGTTAAGAAGCAAAGATGTTACTTTGAAGATTAAAGTGTGCCTAACCCAAGCCATAATGTATTCAGTCACCTCATAAGCATGTGAAAGCTGGACAATGAATAAGTAAGACTGAAGAAGAGTTGACACCTTTGAATTGCGGGGCTGGTGAAGAACCCCCAAGACACCATGGGTTGCCAAAAGAACTAACAAATATGTTCTGGAAAAAGTGTGAAGTCAGAATGCTCTTTGAAAGTGAGAATGGACAGACTTCATCTTACCTAATTTGGTCATGTGGTCAGAAGGGACCATTCCCTGGAGAAGGATATCATACTTAGTAAAATAGAGGGTCAACAAAAAAGGGGAAGACCCTCCACAAGATGGACTGACACAGTGGCTGCAATAATGGGCTCAAGCACAGTAAGGATTGTGAGGATGGCACACAACTAGGAAGTGTTTCATTCTGTTGCATGTAGGGTTGCTATGAGTTGGAGTTGACTTGATGGCACCTAACAACAACAATCAATAAATATTAAATAAAAGATAAAAAGAATAAATAGTTGTGACAATTAAAACAGACATAAATAATGAATGGTAAGTGAAATTGGATATAAAGTTAGAAGAAATAAAAAAAAAACAAACTCACCGCCATTGAGTTGATTCCGACTCATAGTGACCCCTCCTTTGGTTTCCAGGTGGTATCTCCATGGAAGTAGATTGCCCAGTCTTCCTGGTTAGTAGTCAATTGCCTTAGGGGCTACGTCACCAGAACTCCCAAAGTTAGAAGAATATGCCATAAATTCCTGACAGTTGTAAAAGGTAGATTACAACTTATTTGTTGTAATCTTATTTGTGAGTTTAGAAACTCACACGTTCTGCAACCAAAGCAAAAAAAGAATCTGATGATTTTCAAGTACATGGTGTCTATAGAGCAAATGTATATATATATATATAATTCCTCAAAGGAAGCTATGCCCTTTCAGGTACTCAGATCTGAAAGATTTTTCCATTGGGTTTTCATAAAGGGGATGTCATATTTCTCTAATGACCCCTCTAGTCTTTGATAGCTGAGGAGTCTGGCCCCCAAAATTATAACTTCCTTTCCCTATAGCTTGCTGTGTATGTAAAATGCCAGAATTTGGCTTCTTACCAATGTCTCTGACTACCTAGTTAGTGTTCTTCCAACAAGCTAGGGGAAATATGCAATCTAATTTTGTTTCCCTTGATCCATGTGTCAGAGATAGTTGGGGAAAAGAAGAATACGGGTGTGGGCCAGGTTGACTCAGCACCTTAGTAAGAAATGAAGAGTCCAGATGCATATGAATTGAAAAGCAGGAGTTTGAGTGTTAGTGTGGTTGCACAGGAAAGAAAACAGATGTTGAATTAGACAGACTTGATGTAAATTCTCTCTCTCCAAACTACCAGTTGTATCACCCAGACAGGTTATTTATCATTTTGAAGATTCCATTTCCTTATCTGTAAAATACAAATAATGATATACACGTTGCACAATTATTTCAAGAATGCATTAATATGTGTATAGAAATTGGCAGATGGCAGGTGCTCAGTCATGTTAGCCTTGACTGTAATTGTGATTAGTATCAGGTGAAAGAAGTAATTAAGAAAACACGCAGTTCAGTGACTGCATAGAATTTGAAGGTCAGGAAAAGAAAGAAGTAAAAACCAGATGGGTAACATAAGTCACAAACTATAAAGGGCAAATCAAGATCAAAAAGCCATGGGCACAGAGGGCAACAAAGCAAAAGCAAGTAACAAATTCTGCCCACCAAGAAGGAGAGTGGCTTGATTTGATGCAACCTTCTGTTGAATGCAGGAATTTTTAATTTGTTTACTCTTAACACAGGAGGCTGTCTTAGCACTAGGGCTCTTGGGTGGAATCAGACTTAACAAAGTGAAAATAAAAGTAGATTCTGCCCATATGGAATGAAGAATATTACTGAAAATCTCACCAAAGGAAACATATTTCTCAAATGAAAATTTGAGGACATATAACATCTAAATCCAATCATGAAAGCTGGTGGCAGATATACTCAACTCTGTGTACTATCTGCTATATAAAATTGAACTTTTCATAAAATGTCAGATGAAGAAAACAGTGGCCAAGAAGAAACAACACAGATCAAATTCTATTGTCTTTCTTCATTATAAATTTAAACATTAGGTTGATTTTTGTCATCATTAACACAAATGTAAAGTATTTTTATTGCATTTTAAAGCAGAAGAAAATTTTTCATATACATTATTCCCCAAATCAACTTATTAAAGTTGGTTTTGTAAAATTATTATTTCTATATTTGAGATGAGGAAGTAGAGCTTCGTATGGATCAATGCACTTTATAACTAAGCCATTACACAAGCAAGTGCCAAAATTAGAATGTCAACCAAAACCTTAACCATTAATCCTCTCTGCCTTCAGACTTACTTTTTACTTGCTTTCCTCTAATATATATATTTTAGGCTAACGTACTACTGCCTAACAATGCTCTGCACTCTCTTCTTCTCTGCCTTTGCTCACATTTTTTCCCCTTAGCCTTTGAACATTGAAATCCTAGTTACCTAAATTTTCTTTCCTCTATGGAATCTTCTCAAGTGTCCCCAGATCAATTAATTGCACTTTATCTATACTACAATTTTGGCAATTGAATCAAGTTTTTGCATTCATTTGTTTGCTTTTTCTTTCTCACACAGTGTCAAGCAATGGGAAAAAGAAGAGAAAAAGAAAAAAATCCCTGCCTTCATAGAACTTAAAAAAAAGTTGTCGAGTTGACCCCAACTCTTGGCAACCCCATGAGTGGCAAAGTAAAAACTGTGCTCCGTAAAGTTTTTAATTGCTGATATTGTTTGTGAGCTTTCTAACAACCAAAGCAAATATATATATATATATATATGATGATTTTCAAGTGCATAGTGTCTACAGAGCAAACGTATAAAAAAAATTCTTCAAAAGATCTACTTTTTAGAAGTGGATCAGACCTTTCTTCTGAGGTGACTCTGGGTGGACTCAAAACCTCAAACCTGCAACATTTTGGTTAGCAGCTGAGCACGTTAACTGGTTGAACCACCCAGGAAATCCTCAAGGAAATTACAAGACAAATGTTAAATAAATTAAACTCTGGTAGCATAGTGCCTAAGGCACATGACTTTTAACCAGAAAGCTGGTGGTTCAAACCCACTAGCCACTCCTCAGAAGGAAGGCGTGGCAATCTACTTTCGTAGTGATATGGCCTCGGAAATCACTGTGAGTGGGGTCCAACTCCACAGCAAATAACAATAACAACAACAAATTTATAACTGTGTATTACAGCAAGTATTATGAAGGAAAAGAGAAGTGTGCTATGAGAAAAGCTAACAGTAGTTCTGCTGCATCCAGAAAAGGGAGACTTTAGATTTTGAAGGGAAGAGACTGGGAAAGCCTTTCTGAAGAAGTAACACTTAAGGTTGAGTGTGCTTTTATTGCAGTTACTTGAATACCTGGGTATTTCTCTGCCAGATATAAGTTCCTATGTATATATTCATGTTGATATTTTGTACAGCATCTGACACAGGGCCTTGCCAGTGGGGCTGGTTCAATTAATGCTTCATGCACTGAAAGGTACTCACTTCGCAAAAAATCTAACACGGTAAATTCATTTAGATTTTGAATACATTTTCTAAGTTTCCTTTGGTCTTGGACTGGATACTTTGACTGAGTCCTTGATTACTCAGGAGTCATTTGGAATAAGGGGAGAGGCAATGTTTGTTTGTTTGTTTACTCTTAACACAGGAGCCTGTCTTAGCACTAGGGCTCTTGGGTGGGATCAGACTTAACAAAGTGAAAATAAAAGTAGATCCTGCCCATATGGAATGAAGAAGGAGGAAGGTCAGGAGATCTGAACTCCAGTTCAATTCCTTAAAAAGTTTATGAGAGCATTATATGGGTAATCTTTGTCTTTGTGAGGAAAAGTAGATGTAAGAATACTCTCCTATCAAATTAGGAAAGGAGCCCTGGTGGCACAGTGGGTAAGGCATTTGGCTGCTAACTATAAGATTGGCAGTTCAAACCTACCAATTGCTTTGCAGGAATAAGATGGGCAATCTACTTCTGTAAAGATTTACAGTTTTGGAAACCCTATGGGGGTTGCTATGAGTCAAAATCAATTCAATGGCTGTGGGTTTGGTTTGGTCAAAAAAAATCATAGCAATTATTATAGCTAGAACTTATTTAATACTTTTTTTTAAAAATAAAAATAAACAATTTATCTTTGTAGGTTTTTAATAATGTTGCCATGTGACAAATACACAAACCAAACTGCTTTCTATTTAGCATTCTCACTTAGATGCCTCTACCAGTCCAGGTTTCTTTACATGAGAAATAAAAAGGTGTTTTCAAATTAGAATTGTTAAGTCTTAAAGCATTGCATTTGGAGATGATTAATCACCCATTGCTGTTGAGGTGATTTCAACTACAGTGACCCTATTGGGTGTCTAAGGCTACAATCTTTATAGAAGCAGACTACCACATCTTTCTCCCACGGTGCAATTGGTAGGTTCGAACTGCCAACTTTTTGGTAGCTGCTGAGCGCTTAACCACTGAGCCACTAGGGCTCCTTTAGAGATGATTAAACAGGAAGATATGAAATGACTGGCAACAAAACTTACCCCTACATTGATTTCTAGAGTAAAATCAACTGGTCTGACAGGTCAGTCCGGGCTTCCCACCCTCCTTATTTTTCTTTCCTTCAATTTAAATAGCAGTTTCAGGATAGAAAACCCATTGCTAATTCTCTGGTACTGGTGAATCCCAAATAGGTAATATGGGGAAAGAATCTGAATTTAGACTTTTATATACCAGGAAGCTATCTGTTGTATATATAGAACATGCAGGTTGGTGAGTCCAAGTGGAGAGCCACCTAACCTTTGTCCAAAGAAAATCAAACTCATATTCTTCTTCCAAGCAGTGTAGACCTCTAGGCACTTTTGCAAGCATAGTAAATATTGTCATTAAGTAATTCAATATAAGAATACAATAGTGTCTGAGGACTCGAGTAAAAGAATTGTATATGAGAGGAATATTATTAAAATGGAAAAGATTTCAGAGTAATAGTATCTCTGTTGTATCCAGAACAAGAAAAGAAAATCCCAGCACAATTTTAAAAAGTACTTAATGGGTTGTTTGGACTAAATAGAAAATTAATATTATTTTTTGTTATTCTTCCTGTCCAAAAAATACAACTGGATATTCTATTGTTGCAATACTTTGTGACCCTTGTAAAGAAATTTTCCAATTACTAGTATTGCTTCCTTAGGTATGATTCCACAATTTAAATAGTAGCCTATGTTCAAAGATGTATTTCATACTGTGTCATTTTATCAGAAGAGCAATCTGCCATTTTTGACAGTCCATGATTTGTAGCTGAAGCAGTGATACCTTTGAAAAGAACTCATTATCATTTTAGTGTACAAAATATGCATTATAAAATGGTGCAGAATTATAATTACCAGTGTCAGTAAATTTTGTCTGCATGAGTGTGATGGATTTGGGATCAGCTGAATTAGTTACAAATATTTGATATTTCAGGAGATTAGCAAACTTAGTCAAGGATTCGCTCCATTTTCTTAGGATGAACCAACCATTCTTTTCTTATGAATGGTGCTACTTTGAGGAAAGATTAAAAAAAAAAAATTCTTAAGGTTGAGAAATCATCTTTTGAGGAACAAAGGCTTGTTAATAAACAGACTTCTTTTTCTTTTTTAAAATATCATTAATAGACTTCATTTGATACTTAAGGATAAACGAAATGTGAACTGTGCTCTATTGCCTTTATAAATTCTAAAAACTTCTTCATGGTGCTGGAACATGGCAGTCAAATTCATATCCTATGAAAGGTCAGCTAATGGCAAAAACAAGAAAACAAAATGAAACAAAAAAATCAAAGTGGAAAGAGGTTAGAAGAACGCCATCCTGCTAGCTGACCTAAGGACATTTTCAGATAAACAATCCTAATTACTGACTGCCTGTGACAGATTATTTATACATCTCTAGTGTTGGTTATTATATGGATGCCTCAAATTATTTCAGCTTTGGGAAGGTGAAATTGAGATGGTGTCAGGTTGAAATCTCATTTGAGAGAATCTCACATTCCACAGCAACTAATGACTGGAAATTCAAACTTGATGAGGGAAGCGAGAGAAGTGAGAACACAATGAAATAGAATTGGCACCAGAATATTTGTTATTTTCCAGAAGAGCCTTTTGAAACAAATAACTTATAATTAACCCCATACAAACATATCTAAGTTCCTGTCATGGGATTTATGCTATTGATTTGGTCATATACTACTTACGAACCTATAATATCCCCATACTCAGCTGTCAACCAAAAAGTTGGAGATTGAAATATATCCAGAAGTTCCTCAGAAAAAAAGTCCTGGTGATCTACTTCTGAAAAGTCAGCCATTGAAAACCCAATGGGCTATAGTTCTACTCTGACACCCATGGGGTCACCGTGAGTCAGGATCAACTGTTTGTTGTTAATATCCACATTAGAAAATGTTTTCACTCAGTTAGTTGAAAAGAAAAAAAAAAAAGAGAGAGAGAGAGAGATACATTGTATTTTCACTGTGATTCTCCCTAAAGCCTGTTTTCCTAATTTTGGTATATGGCAATGTCAGCTGCCTGGTGTTGGGAGACAATGGAGATTTATCTATAAGGCTTTGAAGTCACAGAAGCTTGTTTTCAAATCTCAACTTTTCTTGCTTGGCATCTGTTGTTGTTGTTGTTATGTGCCGTCGAGTCGGCCCCAACTCATAGCGACCCCTCCTTGGGTTTCCGAGGCAGTATCACTACGGAAGTAGGATTGCCCAACCTTCCTTCCGAGGAGTGGCTGGTGGGTTTGAACCGCCAGCCTTCTGGTTAGCAGTCAAGTGCCTTAGCCACTATGCTACCAGAGCTCCCAAAGTTCTAATATAGATAATAATAAATATGATCATCAAGCGAGTAATTTAGACATCGTTTCCACCTCTTTGCTTACACAATTTTAAAATCCAATTGGTTACTTCTTCTATCCATCTGATCTCATAAGTATTCCTGATAATCACTTTCTTGCCAAGCATACTGTCATAGCTTTGGCTACTGCCATGGATTTTTGTGATAACCTCTGTTGTTGTTGTTAGGTGCCATCAAGTCGTTTCTGACTCATAGTGACCCTATGCGCAGCAGAAGGAAACATCGCCTGATCGCCAGCTCCATGATCTTTGCTATACTTGAGCCCATTGTTGCAGCCACTGTGTCAATCCATCTCGTTGAAGGTCTTCCCCTCCTTCATCAACCCTCCACCTTATCAAGCATGACATCCTTCTCCAGGGAATGGTCCCCTCTGACAACATGACCAAAGTAGGTGAGATGAAGTCTGGCCATCCTTGCTTCCAAGGAGCAT
>NW_006921692.1:8962620-8973507 GCF_000298275.1 Orycteropus afer afer
CAATCTTTATGCATCCCATTTCCTTTTTAACAACTTCCAATTTTCCTAGATTCATACTTCGTACATTCCATGTTCCAATTATTAATGCATGTCTGCCGCTGTTTCTCCTCAATTTGGGTGGTGCCACATCGGCAAATGGAGGTCTTGAAAGCTTTGACTTATCCATGTGAGTAAGGCTGATTTTACTCTGATAATGCAGCTCTTGCCCAGTCCTACTTTGGACACTTTCTAAGCTAAGTGACTCATCTTCCTCCTCTGTATTGAACAATGTTTCTGGACTATTCATAAATTTGCACAGTAATGTATCAGACAGTGTTTCTGTGCTATTCATAAGGTTTTCCCTGGCCAAATCTTTGAGAAGTGAATGGCCTCCTCCTTCTTCCTAGTCTGTCTCAGTCTGCAAGCTGGGCTGATACCTGTGCAACAGGTGCACCCCACTGGGTTTGAAACACCAGTGGCACAGCCTCAAGTCTCACAGCGACACGTAACCACAGTACGACAAACCAACAGACAAGTTTGTCTTCCTTAGCTGTAGGAAACCCCTCCAACCACCCTTACCAGGATCCCTGCGGCTAACTCCTTTATCTGTTCCAATTCCCTTTGCCTTTTCTGTCCTCTCCCTGCTTCCCGCCTCGCTGCTTGTGGGAGTGGCCTGGGTTTCCTCTCCTCACCTGGCTTCCTGCGGTTGGCTCCTTGATCTGTTCCTATCCCCATTGCCTTTTCTCTCCTCTCCCTGCCTTCCTGCCTCTCTCCTTGTGGGGCGTGGCCTGGGTTCCCTCTCTTCACCTGGGTCCCTGCAGCTGACTCCTCGATCTGTTCTGGTCCCCTTTGCCTTTTCTGTCCTCTCCCTGCTTCATGCCTCGCTGCCTGTTCTTAGGTCCCTGGAATCCAAATGGGAATGCTATTACTTTAAATATCCAAAATGGCCACCACTTGCAAACATTCAAAATGGCTGAGCCCTCTGTTACTTTAAATATCCAAAATGGCTGCCATGTGTTAAAATCAATATGTTTGCGCTCTCTGGACAAACAAGAAGGTCAGTGAAAACAACAACAACAACAACAACAAGAAAACCTGCAATATCTGGGGATAGGGCAATAAGAGAAAAAAGCCAGAGGAGAAGAATAATGAAGAAAGAAATGGGAAAAATGCAAAAAGAAAAACAAGGAATGGGAACCATGAGAAAAAAAAAAAAGAAAAAAAATTTGCAACCAGGAACAAGGAAAAGAAAAAGCTAAAAACTAGAAAACTAGAAAAAGTTGATAACCTCTATTTCTCTATAATTCTTGCCATACAACAACATAACAACAACAAAACAAAACCAGTTGCCTTTGAGTTGACTTTGACTCATGACTTGTAGGGTAGAATTGCTCTCCATACAGTTTTCATAGCTGTGACCTTTCAGAAGAATGAACAAATCTGTCTGGAAAAAGTACAGCTGGAATGCTCCTTGTTGTTGTTGTTGTTATGTGCCGTTGAGTCGGCCCCAACTCATAGCGACCCCTCCTTGGGTTTCTGAGGCAGTATCACTAGAGAAGTAGAATTGCCCAACCTTCCTTCCGAGGAGTGGCTGGTGGGTTTGAACCACCAGCCTTCTGGTTAGCAGTCAAATGCTTTAGCCACTATGCTACCAGAGCTCCTGGAATGCTCCTTAGAAGTGAGAATGGTAAGACTTTCTCTCTTGTACTTTATTCATGTTGTCAGAAGGGGTCAGTCCCTGGATAAGGTTATCATACTTGGTAAAGTAAAGGGTCAGCAAAAATGAGGAAGACCCTCAATGAGTTGGACTGACACAGTGGCTGCATTATGGGTTCAAGCATAGCAAGGATTGTGAGAATGGCGGAGGAGTGGGCAGTGTTTTTTATACAGGGTTAATATGAGTTGGAGCTGACTCAATGGCACCTAACAGTAACAATAACAATAAAATACATATAAGTGTATATACATGTAAGTGCATGTATCCATATATATTCACATATGCAATAAAGAACATACAGGGCACAAATAATGATACTTATTAAACACCCAACAGATTGGTTTATGGGATCTGAATGTTCAGCACCATAGTCTTGTGGGGTATGCCAGTTTGTTAACTGGCATAATATAGTACATAAAGTTTATGCTCTACATCCTAGTTTGACGAGTAGTATCTGAGGTCTTGCAAGCTTGTGAGCAGTCATCTAAGATAGAACTATTGGTCCCTGTGGATCTAGAGTAAAAAAGAATGTGAGAAACCAAACAATCAGAAGAAACAAGTTCACAGGACTAAAAGTTTATATGAACCACAACCTCATATACCCTGAAACCAGAACCAGATGGTGTCTGGCTACCATTAAATTTCATTCTGATCAGGAACACGATAGACATATTCTGATAGGATAGGAGCAAAATGTGGAATAGAACTCAAATTCTTAAAAGTGAAGACTTACTGGATCAGTTGAGACTGGAAATTCTACAAGACTATCACTGTGAGATATTCTTTAAACTTTGAACCAAAACTATTTCACAAGGTTGTCTTTTGGCTAAATAACAGATTAGTTCATAAAATAAGCAATATCCACCATAAGTACTGTTTGCCTTTAAAAGATCATCTATACAGGATCAAAGGTCAGTAATTACTCTAAAGCAAAGATGAGAAGGCAAGGGAGCAGGGAAACTAGTTTAATGGAAATAGAACAAACAGAACAGAAATAATGAGAAAATTGACACACTGTATAAAATGTAACCAATGTCACTGAACAAATAATGTAGAAATTGTTAAATAGGAACCTGATTTGTAAATAAACTTTCACTGAAAACACAATAAAATTTTACAAGAAGAAAGGTGGTCTCAAATTGTGGAATTTCAGGTTTTGGTCAACTGAGGAATAAAGTATGTGTGTGTGTGTATGTGTATAATGTACTGTGCTGGTGTGTGTATTAAGGAGATACAGTAGGAATGTGTGGAGGAGAAGTAATTGGGATGTCTTAAAACACTTTGAACAACATCAGGTAGTTGGTTTTTCTACTGGTTAGAAATTTAATGATAGTTACTTAAACACATAAGGGTTTATTTTCATTTTGTAATGAGAAGTCTGGAGATAGGTATTTGCTGGTTCAGTGGCTCAAAATGTCAGGACAGAGACCTCTGTGAATCTCTTGGCCTTTTTCTTAAGGCCCTAAAACAACTGTTAGAATGTCAGTTATCAGGGACACGTTCCAGGTAGGAAGCAAGAGAAAGACATAGAGGAGTATGCCAAGGGAAACTGTAGGGAAAGACTTTTTATGTCACTTTAGGGAACTGTGTAAAACACCTGCACAGGTAACTATGATACTTCAGTAATAAACTATACTGCTTTACCCTTCTCTGTTATAAGTTAAAAGATGAAGAACTTATTGATCTTTTGGGAAAGTCAGCAAACAAAAGGAATGCAATTATGTTCCAGGTGAAAATCCGTGTTTTGAGCTGTTGGATCATTTAATTGTGTGTGATTCTTTTTTTCCATTCAATCATCAACAAAACCTTCAACTTGCCAATATATATTATTTGCCCAATTATACTGATTAGGGACTTACTCCTTGTCAGGCATTGTGCATATAGAATAAAAAGAATATAAGAGACCAAGAGATCCTTCTTGACCTTCAGTAGCTCATCTCTAGAGGAGGATACAAAGAAATCAATCAGTAAGTCTATTAGGAGGTGATATGTTTTATGAATGTGGCAAGACTTAGTAGCTTGACAAGTAGTATATGGACCCCTGCCAGTCTCAGGAGATGAGGAGACTTCCTAAAGAAACTGACAATTCATCTATGTTTTCAAGGAAGAGAAAGGGTTGGGAGAGCATGGCTGTAGTTCTAAATAGATTAAATAGCAGATGTTCTAATACAAGAAGGTATGAATTTATGGCACTTTAAGATTAAAAGCTTTGAATATATTTTTGAAGGGTTATATTTGTACACCTGTACAAAACACTGAAATTTGAAATAATACTCTTGCAATATAATTTCCTTTTAAATACTGTTAACTCTTGGATCAGAGAACCACAAAGCTATATTGATATATGGATGCTGGGTGATCATCTTGGCTCACTTACCAGCTGAATGACTATTATCTGAACACCATAAGGAGCACAGAGATATGTGATGAGTTTAGAATTAAATATGTGCTTGAGAAGTGTTTAGAATATCTGAAAGGAAATGGAGAGTAGGGAATGTGATAGACAATCTTAGAGCTTCAACAAAAGATCTGGAATGAAAATAGAGATATCAAATTCATTCATTCCAGAAATATTTATTAAACATATAAGATGTAGTAGGTGCTGGAAATATAATGCTGAATAATAGCAAATTTTGACCCCAAACATGTTTGCACTCTAATTATGGAGACAGAGAAGTAAAGAGTTTTTTAAAGTCCATCCTATAGGTGACATTTAAAACCAGGAGGTTAGAGGACATTTACAGAACAAGTGTGTAAAGCAGGAAGAAACTACTAACAATGAAATCTTGGAGTATACTAACTTTAAAGGAGAGTGGTAGTAGAAAAAAGGAAACTCATAACAGACATTGAAAAGAAGTATCTGTAGAAGCCAAAACCAAACCCACTGCCACTGAGTATTCCCAGTGACCCTATAGGACAGAGTAGTACTGCCCCTTAGGGTTTCCAAGGCTGTAGAGAGAAACTAAGGTAAGAGTGGTATAACAGAAATCAAAAGGAGGGAGGCTTTGATAAAGATATGAAGACTGTAGTAAGATTTAGGAAGCTCAGGACTGAGAGGCATCCAGTGGATTGTGGAATTAGTAAGTAAATGATCTGGACAGGATTAGTAAGTAATGATCTGACAGGAGCAGATTCAGTGAATTGAAGAAAGGCAAAAACAGGCTTCAGTTTGAGGAATAAGTAGGAGATGGAGAAGAGATAATAATATAGGCATTTGACTGCTAACCAGAAGGCAGGTAGTTCAAATCCACCAGCCACTCCTCGGAAAGAAGATTGGGCAGTCTACTTCTGTAGAGATACTGCCTCGGAAACCCAAGGAGAGGTCGCTATGAGTCGGAATTGACTCGACAGCAGTGAGTTTGGTTATTATTATTATTATTGGTCTTTTTCATAAAGCCTTACTGAGAAGAAGAGAAATAGGGGAATGAAGGAAGTCTTAATAAATGTTAGATTGAGATATTGCTGATAATTGAGGGTATCTTTAAATGTAGAAAAGGAGATAATTTATGGGATAACATCTTCAAGAAAGTCAGAGAAAGTGGAATCTAGAGACAAGGTGGGAGGAATTAGTCTTCGCTTGGCTATTTCTTCCATTGAATCCTGAGAGACGTTAGAGTTCCTGGGTCTAGTTACAAATAAGTGTGCCAGGAGAAGGGCAAAGACTTGGAAGAGTATCTACTTGACACCTTCTATTTCTCTGTGAAGGGAGCCTGAAAGCCCTTGAAGGCATAGAATTGGGATCTTGAAGAGAATGTTGAAGATATAAAGTGCTGTTATGGGGCGTTGGAGAAGGATATACTTAAGATCATACCAAAGGATTTCCAAGTGGTTTAGAGAACATATCTGCTACTATGTTGGTACCAATTATCATGTGTTTTCTGCAGAGAACTAAGAACTTGGTTTTATGAGCTAAGGGATCTAGACATGAATATATTGATCTGTGGCTGAAGGCACATTAGTTGGGAGAATAAGCAGGAAAGAGAATTGAAGGTATTAGCTAAAAATGGTTTAAGTCAGAGCCTCTCAGATTTTCCCTCCTCAAAAACTTGCAATGTCTTTTGTAACTACAGTATACTGTTGGGCTGAGATAGAGCTTCTTTTGCCCTCTGAGATCTAGCATGGCTTGTATAGCCAGTGAAGTACCTAAGGCATTTGACTGCTAATCAGAAGGCTGGCGGTTCAAACAGACCAATCACTCCTAAGAAGGATGGTTGGGCAATCAACTTCCATAGTGATACCCCCCTTGGAAACCCAAGGAGGAGTCACTATGAGTCAGATCTGACTCAATGGCAGTGAGTTTGGTTTGTTGTTTGGTGTAGCTAGAGCTCCCAGGCTAGTTGACTCCGTGGCTTAAGTAGCCTATGCTTTCACAATATTAAAAATAAAGTACTAATTTAAAATCTTAGAATTCAGTATTATATTTTTCTATGTGTGTTATGTAAAAGACTAGGAATCATTGGTTTAAGTGATTTATGAGATCTGTGCAGGTTGGGGAGGGGAGTGACGGCTCAAAGAAGCTAGAGGTTAAAAGTTGTTACAAGGTTAAACAGTAGAGTGAGGGAAATTAGATAGCAGGCAGGAACGGGTACTACAATTAGAGAGGAGGATGTTAGAAATAATGATTTCTGAGATTACAGAAGATAACATAGACCAGCGCTGCTGGGAAAGAGACTGTGAGAGACTGTTAGCTGAGGGACGGTGGGCTGGGAGAGAGACTGAGCATTTTTTTCCTGAACTTGAATTGTAGCCTGTGGTGCTTCCCTAATAAACCCCATAATCTGTGAGTTCTGTGTGGCCACTGCAGCGAATTATCAAACCCAGGAGAGAGGTGGTGGGTGCTTTGGGAGGAACGGTTGGTGAAAGGGCTGGAGGGAGGCAGCATGTCTGGCTTTGCAGTAATAGGCCTTGGGTTACTGCTGATAATCCTGTCTTTCTCTTGTAGGGTTAGTGGAGGTCAGAACATGTGGCCCCCTTGCCGTTTTTGTAAATTGACTTGATGACAATGAGTTTTTTTTTTTTTTTAACAGCACAATGGTTAACCACTCTACTGCTAACCCAAAGGTTGTTGGTCCAAACCCATTCAGTGACACCAGAAAGACCTGGTGATAAGTGCCCATAAAGATTACAGCCTAGGAAACTCTATGGGACAGTTTTACTCTGTCATATGGGGTTGCTAAGAGTTGAAATTGATGGCATACCACCCAACAACAGCCACAACAGGATAGCTCTTAAGATAAGGCATTAACTTTTTCTTTTGAATAGGTGATTACGTGACTACATACAAATTTGAAGGCCCTGTATCAGGAGGAATAAATAAACTAAATGCCTTTCAGGGAACTCTCCACAAATTCTAGTTCTTTTAAGTGAGCTTCAAGTCATTGTAAATGCTGTTACCAAAAAAACAAAACAAAGGAAACATATATATATATATATATGTTTCACCCCACCAGCCATTCCATGGAAGGAAGGCTGGGCAATCTACTTCCATAAAGATTAACTGCCTTGGAAACTCAAAGGGTCACAATGAGTGGGAATCGACTTGACGGCAATGAGTTTGGGTTTTGGGGTACACACGCACACATGCACACGTGTGTGTGTATATAACCACCAAAACCAAATTCACTGCTGTTGAGTTGGGTCTGACTCATGGTGACCTCTCCTTGAGTTTCTGAGGTGGTATCACTTCGGAAGTAGATTGCCCAACCTTCCTTCTGAGGAGTGCCTGGTGGGTTTGAAGGCTCCAGCCTTCTGGTTAGCAGTCAAACATCTTAGACACTATGCCATCAGAGCTCCCATATGTATATATATGTGTGTGTACACACACACACACACACATATAATTTAAATCATCCTTTACCCCTCATTCTAACAAACTGCAAAGATGTAAAACTTACTTGAAAATCTGACTTTTCAGAGCATCTTTGTTGGGGACAATGCTATTTACTTTTAGTATCTACATCTTTTCTACATGATTTTGTGAAATCATTTTCAACATGGCTTAGGAACCTAATTGAACTTGTTCATCACAAACTATACTGAAACAATAGTTCTAGTCATAATTAGCTTTTAAGAAAATTGATGTCTATAGTGAACTTAGTAAATGGTTTTAATATAGGTGATACAATCTGTGACTCTGTGATTGGTCATAGTTATAGTTTCTACTTATGTGGGCTTTACTTTTCACCCCACAGATATCAATATAATAGATGTTTGTATATAAAAAGTGTTTCTTTCTTTTGTCTTAACTTCCTGGGAAGCTTCAGTTGGAAATTCAAAACCATTCTTATATTGTAAACAAGGGGAGGATTTTTTATTTCTTCCTTTTTTTCTCCTTCCTTCCTTCTTCTTTCCTTTTCTGTCTTTTCCTTCCTTTTTTCTTTTCTTCTTTCCTTCCTTCTCCCCCTTCCCTTTCCATTTCTTTCTTTTGCTGAAACTTTAGCTGACTTCATTAAAGCTACTTTAGGGAAATTGTGTTCTTTACATAGCAAAGTGTTAGATGCTAGACTATGAGAAGCGAGTATTATTCAAAATTTAAAAATTATTATCTAAGAATACTATTTCTGAAAAATTCAGGAAGGCTACATTTTGTAGTTCCAGCAGGAGTAATGTGGTATAATGTGTTACTAAATTGCTAGTAAAATAGAACTTTCAGGTTATATGTTTTTTTCAGTGTATATGTAAACATGTGTAGTGTTACTGCTTGCTGTGCCAACAAATTGTAGTTATTCAAAATGAAATGTAATAGGCTTCTTTACAGGATTTGTGGCCATCATTTTCAAATCTGTAAGGAATGACCTACTCAAATCTCAATATGAGAGATAGAACTTGGAAATCTGTTTATAGAAATTTGGACAGAACTTCTACAATAGGAGATAAATAAAATTAGCTCATTCAGATTGTGTTCATGTTTAAGATAAGGGGAACAAAAAAAGGGGGGGAGTTCTGCTCTTAGATCTGGAATCACAGTACAACCACAGAGGAGAAATAGTTTTGAGATGCTCTGTGAAAATAACAAAAATGAAATGAAAATCTAAATGTGTGATCAAAAGGGAACTATGTCTCAAGGGCAGAATTCTCAAAGGAGACTTACTCCAAAATCTCTTTAGATGTTCAATCTGCAGTAAGAGTATTTGACCTTTTTTGCTTAGCTTTGAAACTATACCTATTTAATCTGTCCTGTGCCATTTTAGAAAGGTGTATAAATTTGAGAAGGTGTCTGATTCTTCTCTTTAATTAATGCCAAAGGCAAGATGACAGGTTTTTGAATTGATCTTACTGGGACAAAATCAGAAGTTTTGGAGGCTGTAATTTTAGAGAGACAAAGGAATACATAAGCACAAGCCAATTCCTACACTTTATTTGTGTATTATTTGAAAGAGATCATTTATCTTGTGCTATTATTATAACACGCACACACAGTTGCCATTGAGTCATTCAACTCATGGTGATCCCATGTATATAAGAGTAGAACTGTGCTCCACTGGGATTTCAATGGCAATCTTTTTTTTTTTGAAATAGATCGTCACACCTTTCACCTTTGGATGAACTAGCACCTCTAACCTTTGGGTTAGCAGCCAAACATATTAACTGTAACACCTAGAGTCTCCCTTTCATTATTGTAGAGAACTTAAGATGACTACCAGGAATGCAAGCATTTAAAATTAATTGAGATTCTTTTTTTTTTTTTGCCTTGAATGAACAGAAGTCTATTCTTACAATTTTTGGAGTGGCTAGAAGCCCAAGTTTAAAGTGCCAGGCTCTAGGGGTTGGGTGAAAGACCCTCGAACATGGACTTCAGCTCTGTCTCTTGATTCCAGCCCACTGAAGCTAGAGGCTTTTCTTTACTCAGGCAGCAGCTGGCTGGTGAGGCTGACAAACCCAAGGTCGACAAGTCAAAAGGCACAATCTGGATATCACCAAACAACATGGCAGGCCACTAATTCAAGTCCAGAAAAAGTCCCCAAATCAGCAGGGCATGGCTGGCAAAGTTCAAGTGTGCCAAGAAGCTGGAGACCTTTCTCAAAGTTGCTTCTTTTTTTGTTTTTTTATTGTGATTTGGGTGAAAATTTACAGAGCAAATACATTTTCCATACAGCAGATCACATACATTTTGTCTCATGACATTGACCACAATTTAACAGAATGTAACATCTCCTCTCCCACTTCCTCCTGATAGGTACTGCTTCCCTGTGACCATCCCTCCATGCACTCTTACCCCCTGAGCCGTCTCCCTGTGCCTGAGCAGCCCTTCTTTCTCTCTTGCCTGTTCTCTCTCTCCAAGGAGTGTGTCTACCTCAGGTAAATGCTCAACTAGTATGCTTGTCTGCTGCTTGGCTGGAAGCCACAGGTGTGCGTTCAATTCCAGACCTGAAGGGCAGCTAGGGACCATAGTCTCAGTGGTTCCACCAGGCTCCATCAGGCCAGCAAACCCATTCCCCACTTTTTTTTCCAAATGATTTTGAGTTTTGTTCCACATTGTTCCCCCTGTCTATCCAGGATCTCCTACAAAGATCCTCTTCCAAGTGGTTGACAGTGTAGCCAAGCACCGTCCGTTTCTTCTGGTCTCATAGTTATATAGGCTGCAGATCGGATGGTGTACCAGTCGCTAGGACTGATTCTTTCCATGCATTTTGGGTTTTCTTCATTCTTCTGGGCCCTGGACGAGGAGAGACCCATCGTTGCATCTAGATGGCAGCTTGCAAGCTTTTAAGATCTCAGTTGCTACTTGCCACATTAGAAGGTGGGACAGTGATTTGTGTAGTATGTTATGCCAATTGAGCTTGATGTCCTCTGGAACTATGGTCCCAAGCCCACATGTTCAACTACTCGGTCCCTTTGGGTAGCTGGCTGTGACCAAGCAGTGCCTACAACCTTGCCCCTTGTCAGCCCCATTATACACCTGGGAATTCAGATCATACACATAAAGTTATTAGACCACTGTCTGCCAACCCTATACATGTTCTTGGGTGCACTCTCCACTTCATATAGATATCTAATATTTCAGCCTGTCCACCCATCTATCCACCCATATACCTGTATTTGCCTTCACTGAGCACGTTGTACTATATGTGCAAAAAAGGGTTCATCTTTCTTGTCTGTACTTCCCAAGTACCTCTCTATGTCTATCTCTTCCTCAATGCCACTATATTGATCACTCACATTTGGTACATTGCCTTTTTCTTCACCCAAAT
>NW_006921692.1:8974952-8987913 GCF_000298275.1 Orycteropus afer afer
GATTGGGATTGCATTGAATGAATGTGTAGATTGCTTTGGGTAGAATTGACATTTTCACAATGTTCAATCTTCCTATCCACGAGCATGGGATGTTCTTCCATTTATGTAGTTCTCTTATGGTTTCTTCAAGTAGTTTTTTATAGCTTTCTTTGTACAGGTCTATTGTGTCTCTGGTAAGATTTATTCCCAAGTATTTTATTTTTTTTTTGCTAGCTATTGTAAAGGGTATTGAATTCCTTATTCCTTCTTCAGCAATCTCTTTGCTGGTGTAGAGGAATTAATTAATTGAGATTCTTATGTATTGAAACTATGAAAATATCTTTTTGTGGTCCAAAGTGTAATTTTCAGAATCTTAGTCTTAATATTGTGATAAACTTGGATTCTTCTCAAAACTTGAGGGGGCTCTGGTGGCATAGTGCCTAAGGCACTTGACTGCTAACCAGAAGGCTGGCAGTTCAAAACTACCAGGCACTCCTCAGAAGGAAGATTGTGCAATCTATTTCCATAGAGATACTGCCTTGGAAACCCAAGGAGGGGTCCCTATGAGTCGAATTGACTCCTTGGCAGTGAGTTTGGGTTTTTTTGGTTCAAAACATGAAGGATAGAGCCAGGAATATCCATGGAGGAGGAATGGGGAAAATTAATTTATCATAGCTCCTATAGAGTAAATTATATTTAAGTCTATGTATAAGCTATCCCTTTATCATTCTTTTATATTGGAGTGTCCTAAGAAATTAAAGAACAGTCTTTGGTATGAATTACATCTCAACACAAAGAAAATGAAAATCCTCACAACTAGACCAATAAGCAACATCATGATAAACAGAGAGAAGTTTGAAGTTGTCAAGGATTTCATTTTACTTGAATTCACAATCAATGCCCATGGAAGTAGCAGTCAAGAAATCAAATGGTGTATTGCATCAGGAAAATTTGTTGTGAAAGATCTCTTTAAAATGTTAAAAAAGCAAAGATGCTACTTTGAGAACTAAGGTGTAAGTAATCCAAGCCATAGTCTTTTCAATCGCTTCATATGCATTTGAAAGCTAGACAAGAAGTAGGAAGACTGAAGAAGAATTGATGAGTTTGAATTATGGTGTTGGCAAAGAACACTGAATATACTATATAGACTGCCAGAAGAAGGAACAAATCTGTCTTGGAAGAAGTGCAGCCAGAATGTTCCTTAGAAGGAGATTGGAGACACTTTGCATGATACACTTTGGACATGTTATTAGGTGGGACCAGTCCAGAAGGACATCATGCTTGGTAAAGTAGAGGGTCAGTGGAAAGGAGAAAGACCTTTGATGAGACAGACTGACACACTGGCTGCAACAAAGGGATCAAACATAGCAATGTTGGTGGTGATGGCACAGGACAGGGCAGTGTTTTGTTTTGTTGTACACAGGTCACTATGAGTCAAAGCTGACTCAACATTACCTAGTAACAACAATGGGGCTAATTACATATGGATTTTTCAGAATTGGGAAAATGCATGTCATTTACTTCACAATTCTGCCTAGTGTCTGTGTACTCACATGATCAAATTCTGCATCCACATTTTGTCCTAATTTGGTGATCTAATTTCCCAAACAAAAACATGTACCTCTAAAATAATTTGTGACAACGATGTTGTTGTGTGCTGTAAAGTTGATTCTGACTCATTTCACTCACTGCCGTCAAGTCAGATCCTAATCATAGTGACCCCTCCTTGGGTTTCCGAGGTGGTTTCTCTACAGAAGTAGATTCCTCAGTCTTCCTTCCGAGGAGTGGCTGTTATTGTTGTTGTTATGTGCCATCGAGTCGGACCCGACTCATAGCGACCCCTCCTTGGGTTGCTGAGGCAGTATCACTACGGAAGTAGATTGCCCAACCTTCCTTCTGAGGAGTGGCTAGTGGGTTTGAACCGCCAGCCTTCTGGTTTGCAGTCAAGTGCCTTAGGCACTACGCCATATAGGGACACTATATGACAGAGCAGAACTGCCCTATCGGGTTTCCTAGGCTGTAATCTTTATCTGGGCACATTACCAGGTCTTTTCTCCCTTGTACCTGCATGGGTTTCAACCACCAACCCTTTGATTAGCAACTGAGCACTTAACAATTGCACCATCAGGGATCCTGACAGAAAAGTAAAAAATGTTACCAAATTACATCCAGATATGTAATCTTCATCAATGAAATGAAAATTTCTTGACAATTATTTACTTATTTTATCTTTCACACACTCTAAATTCATACTATGGAAAATTACATAGAAAGATTGATGAAATATTAGCTATTCTTGACAGATAACCCAACTGAGGAAAGATGGCCAGAATCCACATTTTATAGATTTATAATTCCCTCCACTGTTGTCATTATATTAAAAAAACACAGAACGTTGATGATATGAGGAAACTTAGCAACTGTGCACATGTTGAGGTAATGAGGCTTGTGCCCATGCTCTAGTACTCTTGCAGATTATAATCTACTAGAGACCACACAATATATCCCACAGATGTTCAGTCTAGTAGATAACTAGCAGAATTGAACAAGTACAAAAATGAAGTTGGGAAGTTATAAATGAGTAATGAACCAAGTGCATTTTAAATGAGCATTGAACTAAGGCGGGTGGTTATCAGTGAGAAAGCTACATCTGATGGGCATATTTAAACCATCTGGGATGGAATCAAATGATCCTCTTTCTGAAAGAGTGAAGGGTTTATATAAGAGATAATATTTGAGTTCTTTCTATGAAAGAAAGAGAAGTTTGGTCATCTGTCAGAACACTCTAGACTCTTTACTCCTTGGATAAGACTTTTGAATTCTTACCTATCTTTATGCTGTCATTAAATTGAAAACGATTACATGATTACATAATTGTAAAATACATAAATAGTCATAATTGGAACTAAATTGGTGTGCCTCTCTTCCTTCTTCTATCTACTTCAAAACAAATATACATATGTCTCAGGCTCCTTGTTTTCTGTTTGTGACATTCAAAGTCAAAGAAAGTTCTTTTTACAGAAAACTTCCTCAGACCACCCTGCCACTGAGGCGTTTTATGTTCTAGGATCCAGTTTCCTTGTACAGCTGTAGGCAGCTCTTGCTTTTTATCTTCTCAGCTAAATTAGTTCCTGCATGTTAAAAAGGGGAAGTGGTGAATCAGCCCCACAGAAGTCTTTATTTGGTTTTTAAAAGTGGGTTTGTTACAATCCTGCTGTGGTTATTATGGGAGACAATTTTAGCACTTTGAGCTGTGTGTTTTCCAGAGGAAGTGTTTAAAGAAGAATTTTGCAAAATGTTGAAGGTTAACATTTCAGCCTTGCTAGTTGTTAAAGGTCAGTATGTGTTTTGTGATTAAGTTTGAAAGAATTCTTGGGTAATGTGAGTGACAGGAATTAATAAGGAAATATAACCCAGTATATGCATTTCCACGTTCCTGTTCCTACAACTTACTATTCAATACACACAGAAACTCCTTTGCATTTCATTTTTTTATCAACTTGATCCTTTCTTAGAAACAAGTCAAAGGGTTTCCCTACTGTTGGAGGGTGGTTATTTAACACATGAACAGTAGCAGTGTTACAATGGTAAAAGGGCTACTGATAAATGTCTTGATATTTCTTAAATTATGGATCTACGTGGTATATATTTCCACATGTGCAAAATTCCTTGACACAATGCAATATTCTTGTTTAGGACAATATGACTGGAATGATCTAAGTAGTTTTTGATGTAATGATGTTATCGCTTGAAATTCCATACAGGATTATAAAAAAATTCCAAGTAAGTAAATTGGCTTTTTGACAATGAAAGAGGCAATAATCTAATGCACAATTAGTTTTCTTAGTTGTTAGTTGTGTTCTTAAAACCATTACTTTTGATTTTGAATTGACTGTTTTTTTTTTTTTTCCTTTTAGAAGGGACCAATTATTTTGACACCATGTAGAGAAATCAGATCATATCATATGTAAATTCATATCACTGTGTCAGTTCAGGAACATGGCAGGTGCTCAGTTAATATTGTAGACTATATTATAGCCAAACAATTCATAGTTCAAAGGAAATATTAAATAGCCATAAACCTATAAATGTCTTTCCAAGGGAGTAAAAGAGAAAATTGGAAAAAATCTGAAAATGTCAGTGACTGACTATCATTTCTCAAATGTCATCCAAAGAGAACCAAAGGGCTCATTACCACACATATTATCCACATTTCACAAATATTATTAATTGAGATTATATGCCAACAGTCTTTTTTAAGGAGGTATGAAAAAAATTTCCTGATAGTAATTATATTACACTTAATAAGACCTTGCTAGGGGCCATTCACTATGCTAATCCATTTACAAATAATATCTTAATCAGTCCTATCAATAATTGGATAAGGTAGATAATATCGCCCCTACTTCATGAATGATGTAATTGGAACATAGAGAAGTTAAATAACTTTTTTGTCTTTGAAGTAATAAGTGCAGAAGCCAGAATTTACACCCAGGCATTTTCTAACCTAAACATCGTGACACACTCTACAATACATTAAAAGTTAATTTGCATATTCTTGTAGAGACACACCTACACGGTTAATACCTATTGTCAAGGTTGCTGAGATACTAGTACTTATAATCCACATTCTGTAGAACTCATGATCTTCATTGATTATGTTCTCATTTCCTTTCCTTTCTATTTCCATACTGTCTTGTACAATAGCTTAATTTTTTTTATTACTTGTCTCCCCTGTCCCCACGACAGAACAATGCAGATTGCAAAGCAGAATTTGACCTGCTTGTGTTGTTGCTGGTGGGGGCCTTCGAGTCTGGTTTGACTCACGACCTTATGTATATACAGCACAATGAAACACTGCTGGTCCTGCGCCGTCCTCACAGTCCTTGCTGTGCTTGAGCCCATTGTTGCAGCCTCTGTATCAATCCATCTTGTTAAGGGTCTTCCCTTTTTTCACTGACCCTCTGCTTTCCCAGGAATGATATACCTCTCCAGGGTGATAACGTGACCAAAGTATGAGAATCAAAGTCTGGCCATTCTCACTTCCAAGGAGCTTTCTGTGTACTTCCTCCAAGACAGATAGGTCTGTTCTTCTAGCAGTCCATGGTACATTCAATACTTTTATCAAAACCACAATTCAAATACATCAATTCTTCTTCCGTCTTCCTCATTCATTGTCCAGATCTCACATGCATATGAGGCTTTTGAAAAGACAATGTCTTGGGTCAGAAACACTTGAGACTTTGAAATGACATCTTTGATTTTTAACACTTTAAAGAGGTCTTTTGCAGAAGACTTACCCAAAGTTGTTTGATTTTTTGTCTGCTGCTTCCATGGGTGTTGATTGTGGATCCAAATAAAATGAGAACCTTAACAGGTTCAATCTTTTCTCCATTTATCATTATGTTGCTTACTAGTCCAGTTTTAAGGATTTTTGTTTTCTTTATGTTGAGATATAATCCATACTGAAGGCTGTATGTAGTCTTTGTTCTTCACTATCGAGTGTTTCAGGTCTTCTTCACTTTGCAAGCAAAGTTGTACCAATTGCATATTGCAAGAGTCTGCCTCCAATCCTGTTGCTGTGTTCTTAATATAGTTTCTCAGATTATTTGCTTAGCATGCAGATTGAATAATTATGGTAAAAAGATACAACCCCAACACATACTGTTCCTGATTTTAAACCATGGAGTATGCCCTTGTTCTGTTTGAATAACTACCTCTTGGTTTACATATAGGTTCCTCATGAGCACAAATAACTGTTCAGGAATTCTTTCTTTGCAATTTATCCGTAATTGGTTACAATCCAGAGAATCAAATGCCTTTGCATAGTCAATAAAACACAGGTAAATATGTCACGGCCTCTTCTAAATCTGGTTTGAATTTCTGTCAGTTCCCGTTGATGTACTGCTGCAACCATTTTTGAATTATATTTAGCAAAATTTTACTTGTGTGTGATATTAATGTTATTGTTTGATAATTTCCACATTTTTTTGGTTCACTTTCTTTGGAATGGGCAAAAATATGGATTTCTTCAAGTGGGTTGACTATGTAGCTGTCTTCAAATTTCTTGGCATAGATGGGTGAACGAGTGCTTCTAGCATTGCATCTGTTTGTTGAGACAACTCATTGGGTATTCTGTCAATTCTTGGAACCTTGTTTTTCACCTATTCCTTCAGTGCAGCTTTAACTTTCTCTCTTAACACTGATGGTTCTTGATCACATGCTACCTCCTGATACTGTCATATGTAGAACAGTTCTTTTTGGTACAGTGACTCTTGTGTATTCCTTCCATTTTCTATTATGGGAAGACCTGCTTATAGTGACATTTTCCCCCAAGCGTCAAACTTTCTATAGCAACTCAATTATTTGATAAAAAAGGTTTATTAAAATTAGTTTTCTTTTTATAGAAAGGAAAATGCTGACAATGTCTCCATCTTTACAGAGACTATGATGATAGCAAACATGTTATGAATATAAGATAATGTTTATATGGAAAAGAAGGAGAAATAGTTGTCTTTGTGAAGTACATTCAAGTTGCCTGTAGTTTTCTCCCTAGCAGTCTTTCTAGGCTTGTGCGGTGAAAACCTCCATTTACAGTAGGTTTTATCCAAGGACTTGTTCTTGTCACTTAGTATTGCTTTTATTTCTGTAAACTCCTAGCCTCACTGCCCCATTCTGGTAGCTCAGCAGATTATTGCTATGGCTGGCTCCACTTCAGTTCCTCCTTCTCCATCTCTAATCATGCATGCATAACTCAAGTGTTAGCATTCTGCCTTTGATTTGTAATATTTTAATCACTGCCCCCAGTTCCTGTGTTATTCCTTTAATTTTCTCCCTGATGAAGAGTATTATTTAATGTATTATCATAATTTTTTCATTTAATTTTACTTCCACTTCTTTTATATACAGTCTGCAATTCGTTTTTGGCTAACTACATTAATAGCTCCTTGGAATTAAAATATTGGTTATAACTTTAATCCAACTAAGAACAGTGTTGAACGACAACAGGCATTGTTTTGAATTATACTAACTTTAAAAATAAAATCGGAGTGTCTCTTTCTTTCTGCTCAAGGTCCCATTTCTCAGCCTGTCCATTTCTCTCAGCAATTTTCTACTAGTATTCTATAGAACTTCCTCATTATAAAGATTTGTTGGAGTCATGTTTGACATGTTGCCTAGTCATCTATGTCTGGCTATTCAAGGAATTGGGGTCTTTCATTTTCAATGTTTTTCAAATTCACCCTTTCTTTTCCTTTTCAGGTGGTCAGATACATATAACAACACATTTGATTCAACCTAATGGTTAATAAGCCTAAATTAAGCAATCCCTCCCAAGCCCACCCTACAGTGTCCTAAAATATCCCTTCCATTATGTCACCCCCGTTATAGAACCTATAATCCCTTCTTGACTAATCAAATTCAAATTCTTCAGCCATCTATATATAAGATTGGGTCTACCTCACCTGTATAAACTTATGTAGTTGGCTTTGCCCCATCTGATTCCATCATTGTCTCCCCATGTACACTATACACATTTCTATTTCTCTTCCTTTCATTAAATTGTCTTCTGGGAACTGAGAATATCTTGGCTAATATTTTTGCTAACCCTCGAATTGTTGTTAGTTGCCATTGAGCTAGTTCCAATTCATGGTGACGCTATGTGTGCAGACTAGAATGGCTCCATGGAGTTTTCAAAGTTGTGACCTTATAGAAGCATATTGTATGAGGTGCCTTTGGGTAAGAGTTTGAATTGACAATCTTCTTGCTAGTAATCAAGCACTAAACTGTCTGCGCCACCCAAGGATCCATACTTCAATCAGACCTTTCTATATCCTGCATGAAACATCTACTCAATCCTAAGAAGAAAACTGCCTTCTAAATGCCCATAACAAAAGCATTTACTCCATAACTTAACTAATAATTATTTGTAAGTACTTTCTGTATTAAACATTTGTATTGTAATGTCCTTATTGTTTAGATATTATTAGGTATTAAATTTAATTATTCTAGTTCTAAACTCCCCTGGTTTTCATTATCTACAGCCTTTGTCTCCCTGCATTTTGAGAAAAGGAAAAACGTGGTCAACCTTTGAAGGCTTGACTTCACTTGTTAAGTGACAAGGGGATTTTGGGAAGAATGCTAGATATTGGATATTGTCTTTTATTTTTTCAGATTCTAAAATAAATAGCTCTGTTAGCAGTGACTCAGAGTCCTCCATTTGTATCAGAAAATCCTATGTCAGACCAGATTCATATTATTTTTAAAAGGAACTTGAGCAAGTAGTATGTTATGTTCACTACAAACTCTAAAGTAAGAAGGTCTTTTCCTTATTTCCTTAAAGCACAGTGCTGGGCAAGTAGAGTACATCAAAGTGGGTTAAAAGGACAGTGCCTAACTTTAGTTCTCTCCCACTCACCTGTATTTTATATATTCTCACCACTGGGGGCCATTGGTTTCCTGGCTTTCTTTCCTGCTCAGCCTACTGCCTGGATGATGGGCTTAGGGTGTGACTTTACTCATTTCCTTTTTGTCACCTCACAAAGCCCTGGTTTGTTTGCTTTATCTAAGACCTCTGTGCTACCTAGCTAAGCCCAGTTTCCTGTCTAATGCTGGTGACAGTGTCTCTGTGATACTAGCTCAATTGCAAGGAAACTCAGCTGAGGGCTTGGATAGCTATTGAGTTTTAATGATATCCTCAAACTTCTCTAACATACTTTCAGTACTGGTAACAACCAGATCATAGGATAAGGAATTAGAACTGACTCAAATATGTAGGAGTTACATAATAAAAATACCCAGTTCCCTGGCAGAAACACAGGCTAAGCACATTGTGTTTGCCTTTTATCAATTTTATTATTTTTCACTACTGTAAAATAAATAACTCCAGTCATTCATAATTATAAATAACTAAGAGACCGTGACAAGGATAGTCATAGGCAGGCCATTAGTTATCTTATACCATGCAAATTCTGCCTTCTATTGAAAATTGAGAATTACATATCAAGTGTGTAGCACATAGTTAAGGCTCAGCTCAAAAAATAATCACTTTTCTATTTACTAAAGAAGCTCTGATGGTACAGTGATTAAGCACATGGCTGCTAACCAAAAGGTTGGCAGTTAGAAAGCATCAGCTGCTCTGTGGGAGAAAGATGTGGCAGTCTGCTTCTGTAAAGATTACAGCCTTGTAACCCCCATGTGGCAGTTCTAGTCCATTCTACAGGGTTGCTGTGAGTTGGAATCTATTCATTGCCACACAACAACACTCCTATTACTGCTGCCATCGCTGTTGGTGCTACTTTCTAGAATCTGGGGAGTAAGTGTAAAGTTAGAATTATTGTTATGGTAAGGTACTACTTTGACATCATTACTGGACTGAAACTACTATCCTCTAGATTAATGTGCTTAATATAATTCCCTCACCAAAATGTAAATGAAAAAACTCTTGAAGCTTTCTAAATAGTGATAAGTGAAGTTATAAATATATTTTGTATAAGACAACTTACATTGCATTTTTTTGGCAAAGCAGAGATTGTATAATTTTCTTCAATAAATGAAACTTACACATTTAACTATTAGATCAAGCTTTTTTGTGGGAAATTTTGCAGCTTTTAGTGTAATAATTCATTTGTTTTACATAAAATCTCCACTATTTAATGTTATCATAGATATCTATCCTCCCAAGGAATAACCAGACTGGGGCACTGATATTTTATTTTATTTTTTGGCTATTTTAAAGCATGTAAGCTGGAAAATAAATACTGGGAGAAACATTTAGTATAAACTTACTTTGATAGCTATAACACATGAGACTTTTTTATACAACTCTGATGTAAGTTGATTACTTCTCTATTTTTTTAAAATTTACATTATTTTTGCCTTTTATTATCAGTATCTCTTCATTTCTTTTTTGGGGTTGGAAACATTACATATAAGCTTTCAGATATAATTTAATGCATATACATACATAAAAATACACATGTCCATAAAAAAAATGGACAATCTTGGCATTTTTTCTATTGCAGTCATAACTCAATTATGATGTCAATTGAGTGGAAAGTTCTGGATAATCTGGATTATCTCTAGAATCGGGGATGACATTTCTAGCCAGAAAATTAGGGATAGTTGTCGGTATGGTTCTTTTATACACTGCAACATTGTATGTAGTACCTATCACTAACAATAAAATGTAAGAAAAAAAAAGTCTGAAGTATGGTTTGTCATAACTTGACTACATTGTAAGTTGAGAACTAATTGTATACAGAGGAAGACAGAGAAAAAGAGAATGTGTTACATATACTGTGTGCCTGCATATAAATGTGCAGAAATGAATTTCTGATTGCAAAATATAGAGATCTAACAGTATAATAGTGCCTAAGGCACTTGACTGCTCACCAGAAGGCTGGCGGTTCAAACCCACCAGCCACTCCTGGGAAGGAAGGTTGGGCAATCCTACTTCTGTAGTGATACTGCCTCGGAAACCCAAGGAGGGGTCTCTATGAGTCGTGGCCGACTAGAAGGCAAACAACAACAACAACAACAACAACAACAGTATAATACAAAGAAAAGAGTTAATATTTTTTATTCATGAGAACTCTATAAGTAAATTTGAACATTGCAATTTTTATCATTATCATTATATGAGACACTAACAGAACACATAAAAAAATAATATACTCAGGCAATTTGGTCTTCAATAAACTATGTCTCTGACTAAAGTAATATCCTATTAATTACATAGTATTTTTCTACATTATCAAAGCTTAACCATAACTAATTTTGAAATAATAATACTCTATATTTTAGCAACTTTAGAATGGGAGGAAATTATCCAGAAATTATCTTGTATAAAAATATACAAGAAAATAGAGATGTTAACAGTATATTCTTAGGCTTGTTGCTGAGTTGGCCATTGTGAGTGCCTAACTGAAAGCAGGTTTTAAGATGAATTGACATTATATTCTCCCTTAAGAATGACCTGGGGATACCATTTCTCAAAGTACTTACCAAACTTCCCAGCGAAAACTGAAAAGCTGAAAGTTATTCTGAGGTGCTAGTAGGTACATGGTGAGCCTGTGTATATAAAACATGTCTACATTTTCCACAGAAGGAAAAAGCAGTTTCTAAGTCTTCAATTTTTTCATATTTAAATTAATATAATTAAATTAGTTTAGTTAAAACCTTGTATGAATATAGAATTAGATAATAAAGTACAAACTTTTAAAGAGTTCAAGTATTATGCAAGGTGAATTACTAATTTTTGATAAAGAAAAGTGCTAAGGAGGGCAGAGTAAAATGACGAAGTGAGTGGATGCCTCCATTTACTCCCTCAGCAACTAAACTACTGAACAACAAATAGAAACAGACATAGAATTGATATCTTAGAACTCCAGACTGTAGCTGAGATGTTAGACAGTTGGGGTAAGTCCAGAAATGGGGGAGAGAAAGTGGAGTATGGCACAGAAGCTGGTAGAACTTAACACTAATATCTGGAGTACTCACTCATCACAGCCCTCTCAAACAGCAACACAGAATGGGGACTACACTGAGGAAGCTGTAGCCCAATTTTTTAAGGCAGTATAAATTGACCCAAGTAGGTTTGCAAGCCAAGCAGTTGGGAAGGGGCAAAGGAAGACCCTGGCATTGTGAGAGAGTGCTGTTGAATATCACTAAAGGCTGAGGCAGATAGGCACTAGGACTGAGGAACTGGAAGGACAGTGGGGTGAGGGGAATACTTCAGACTGACTGGTAACAGAGGGAAACAGCTGCCTCCTTGTCCAAAGCAGAACACTAGGATAGCTTATGCAGGGATGGCCAAGAGGGGAAGAACCTTACACTTTCACACAAGAAGGCAAGCCTCACTGCTGATGTCAATGTCTGCGAGTAGCTAAACCTTCCCCACCACAACTGTACATCCATATTCAATTCCACAGATAAAGCATCCAGAACTGATCAGCACTGAAAAACACCCAAGGAGAAGTGTGTTCTCCAGTGCTTCTCAGGAGAAGATACCAGGCCACTGTCCCTGGTTTGATTATGACTCTAGAGACCCTGTGGAGTGGAGCGGAACTTTCTTATGGGGTTTCCATGGCTGTGAGTCATTGTGCAGGTAGGCTGCTACCTCTTTCTCCTGTAGAGTGGCTGGTAGGTACAAGCCCCAACCTTTCAGTTGATATCTTGGCACCTGACTGCTGCACCACAAGGGTGCCTAATCAGAAAAATTTCCCAAAAAATCCAGAATACAAAATTTACAGTGAAAAAAATAAAGGCTCAAGTTAAATGAAAAACATTATAACACAAAAAACTTAAGAGAAGAATAAATAATTAAAAGGAAAACAAAGACAAGGAAGTTTCTCCTATGGAGGCTACACTTATGGAACAAACTGAAAAATTTCAGACTGTAGTGTTAAGTATCTTTAAAGAAAGCAAAAAAGCACACAGAAAACAAACTAATGAAGACCAGGAAACAAATGTAGGAAGAAAAGGAAAGACTCAACAGGAAACTGAAAATATAAAACAAACAGACAAACAACCCATAGAAAACTATTGGAACAAAAGATTAAAACAGCTGAATTAGAAAAAGCAAGGAAAACACTCAACAATAGAGTCAAACAGACAGAAGATAGAACAAGTGAGCTAGAAGACAAAATAATTGAACTTATCAAGTCTCAAGAGAAACAGAAAAAAACAAAAAAAGTAATCAAACCCAAATGGATATATGAGATTCAATTATGAATTCTAACATTAGAGTTATTGGAATCCCAAAGCACTATGACATCAATAAAGACATAGAAGCAATTTTACAGGAGATAATCAGCAAATATTTCCCAGACCTGAACAAAGATCTAAGCCTGCAAATGCAGGAATTCACAAGTACTCCAATTACAAGAAACAAGAAAATATCAACTCTGCACTACATTCTAATAAAATTCTTCAAAACTTAGATAAGGAGAGAATTCTGAAAGCAGCAAAAAAAAAAAAAAAA
>NW_006921692.1:8988013-8999149 GCF_000298275.1 Orycteropus afer afer
AACAACACAAAAACCCTTCACAATATAACATATGAAAGGTCTTTCATAAGAATCAGTGCAGAATTTTCCCCAGAAACTCTAGAAGCCAGAAGGCAATGAAGTGATTTTTATGAAATACTGAATGAAAACAATTTTCAACCAAGAATTCTTTATCCAGTAAAGTTGTCATTCAAAATCGAAGGGGAAATCAAGCCATTCCCAAATAAACAGAAGCTGTGGGAATTTGCCACTACTAGATCAGCTTTATTACTCCAAGAAGAAGTCCAAATGAAAGGCTAAAAATAAATAAATAAATAAATAAATAAATACTTTTATCTAAACCAAAAAAACCAAAGTCACTACTGTCGAGTCAGATCTGACTCAAAGTGACCTCTTCTTGGGTTTTCGAGGTGGAATCACTATGGAAGTAGATTGTCCAATCTTCCTTTGTGGGAAAAAATAAGTAAATAAAAAATAAGAGAAAGACATCCAAAAAATGCAATAATACAGGCAGTCATGAAGAACAAATATATGATACTTTCAGTGAATAATCTCAATAATTAAATCCTGCAAACAATACATTGCATGTATAAGAAATAAGTACAGAGTAAGCTTATCTTTGCACCCAAAGCACAAAACAGAATAAGATATTTTTCTTTACAGCCAAAAAAAAGAGTAAGCTTATCAAATATAAGTTGATGTTAATGGAGACATACTAACAGAAATGAGGGAGGGAGGAGCATATGAGGAATAGATTTATTATATTAAGGTTGTATGCTAACTGTGGTTCATATGTTAAATATTGTTGTAATTGTTAAGTTGTGTAAAGTAATATATGTGGTAACTGCTAAAAAAAATCACTAAGAAATTACATTCAGAAGAAAGCAAAAAGGCTCATCACAAGAAAGCAGCCAAACAAAAACAAAACAGAAAATAAAAATTAAAAAAATAAAAAAGGAAGATACAAGCCACTCAAAAAACAGCAAAATGAGAGAGATAGAAACTTGTTTTCAGTAAAAACTTTAAATATAAATGGTCTAAATTCCTATGCAAAAGGCAGAGAGTGGTAGAATGGATAAAAAAAAAAAAAAACATGATCCATCCTTTTGCTGTCAACAAGAAATACATCTTAGACATAAGGACACAAACAGACTGAAAATAAAAGGATGAAGAAAAATAACCCATGAAGCCAGTTAACAAAAAAGAACCACTGTGGCCATACTGTTTTCAGATAAAATAGACTTTAAATAAAAATCTATTACAAGAGATACAGAAGGATATTATAGAATAATAAGAGGGCCAATCCAGCAAGAAGACATATAATTATAAATATATATGCACCTGTATTGATTCTCTAGTGCTGCTATAACACAAATATCACAAGTGGTTGGCTTAACCAACAAGAAATTATTCTCTTACAGTTTAGGATGATACAAGTCCAAGTTCAGAGTGCTGGCTCTAGGGGCTGGGTGAAGGCCCCTTGACCTTGGGCTTCAGTTCTGCATCTTATTCCAGGCCCACTGGAGCTATAGGCATCTCCTAACTCAGACAACTGTTGGCTGCTGAGGCTGACAAACCTAAGTTCAGCAGGTGGAATGGCACAGTCTTAAGATTAGCAGGCAACACGGCAGGCCACTAGTTCAACTCCAAGAACAGTCCCAAGAGTGGCAGGCAACTCAGCCAAATGCAGGATCCAAATAAGTTAAAAAGCTAGAGACCTTCTTCAAATATCCCCCATGTATACTGGAAGCAGGCCACACCCTGCAGACAACCTATTAGCTGCTCACAACAGATTCCACCAAGGAATTGATCATACCACATCCAATCTCATTGTGGGGAATATCCAATCTCATCGTGGGGAATAATTGCATCTAGTTGCCCAGCCTCTCAAAACCATGGCCCAGTCAAGTTGACACACAAACTTAACCACCATAGCACCGAACAGCAATGCAAGGAGCTCTGGTGGCATAGTGGTTAAAGCATTTAAGTGCCAACCAAATGGTTGGTGGTTTGAACTTACCAGCACCTCCATAGGAGAAAGATGAGACATTCTGCTTCTGCAAAGATTTACAAACCTGGAAATGCAATGGTGCATTTTTACTCTGTCCCATAGGGTCACTATGAGTCAGAACTGAATCAATGGCAATGGGCTTGATTTTGGAACAGCAATGCTTCAAAATACATGAAATGAATACTGAACTAGATGAAGGGAGAAACACACAACCTCACAGTAATAGTAGAGGACTTCAACACACTGCTTTCAATTACAGAAAGACAATCTAAAAAAGAAGGACATTAAGAATAATGAGAACTTAAATAAAACTGTTAGCCAACTGGACATCCCTCTCCAGTACACATGGATCATTTTCCAGAATACACCATATGCTAGGACACAAAATAAGTCTCAGCAAATTTGAAAAGATTAAAATCATAAAAAGCATCTTCTTGGACCATAATAATGTGAAGCTAGAAATCAATAATCAGAAAAAAAAGGACAAAAAATACACAGAAACTGAATAATGCACTCTTAAAAAACTATTGGGTCAAAGAAATCTAAAGTGAAAATTTAAAATTTCTAGGATCAAAAGGAAATGAAAACACAACATATCAAAGCCTTTGGGACACAGAAAATACAGTTGTTGTTGTTGTTATTTGCCATCGAGTCAGCCCCGACTCATAGCGACCCCTCCTTGGGTTTCCGAGGCAGTATCACTACGGAAGTAGGAATGCCCAACCTTCCTTCCGAGGAGTGGCTGGTGGGTTTGAACCGCCAGCCTTCTGGTTAGCTGTCAAGTGCCTTAGGCACTATGCTAAAATACAGTACTCACAGGGAAATTCATAGCAATAAAAACCTACATTAAAAAAAGTCCAAAATCTTTAACTTAAAAACAATAACTTGAACAAATAGAAAAGGAAGAGTCAAAGAAGCCAGGGCTATTAGAAAAAGGAAATAATAGAGATCATGGCACAAATAAACAAAAAGAAAATAGAAAAACAATAGAAAGAATCGACAAAACCAGAAGTTGGTTCTTGGACAGGATCAATAGAATAGACAAACCACTGGCTAGGGTAACGAAAGAAAAAAGCCAGAAGAGGCAAATAACTAAATTAAGAAATGAAATTGGTAACATTACAATGAATCCAACAGAAAGCAAAAAGATTACTGTGAAAAATTGTCCTTCAACAAATTTGAAAACCTAAATGGATATATTCCTAGAAACACACTATCTACTCAAACTAACACAAACATAGTTAGAAAATTTAAAGAGAGCCATTACAAAAGAAGAGATTAAATATGTTGTCATAAAAACTGCTAACA
This sequence comes from Orycteropus afer afer, assembly GCF_000298275.1. Taxonomy (NCBI): domain Eukaryota; kingdom Metazoa; phylum Chordata; class Mammalia; order Tubulidentata; family Orycteropodidae; genus Orycteropus; species Orycteropus afer. Next base: position 8,991,312 of record NW_006921692.1, read on the forward strand.
ACAGCAAAAAGCCCAGGACTAAATGGTTATACTGGTGAATTCTACCAAACATTCAGAGAATTTGACACTAATCCTATTCATTCTCTTCAAAAACATAGAAGAGGAAAGAACTACCAAACTCTTTCTATGAAGTGAGCATAACTCTGATGCTTAAACGAGACAAAGACATCACACACACAACAAATTACAGAACAACATCCCTTATGGATATAGATGAAAAAATTTTCAATGAAATTTGACAAATAGAGTTCAGCAACATATAAAAAACAAATCACACAACATGATCAAGTGTGACTGCTTCTGTGAAAATTTACAAACTTGGAAACCTGGTAGAGCAAGGGTGGTTGAGCATTGGAAAATCAATGTAATTCACCAAATAAATAAAGCAAAGGAAAAAACCATATGATCATATCAGTTCCTTCAGAAAAGACATTAGATCAAATTCAGCACTCTTTTCTGATAAAAAGTCTCAGCAAAATAGGAACAGAAGGGAAATTTCTCAACATAATTATGGGCTACATGCAAAAACAACCACCAACATGATATGCAATGGAGAAAGGCTAAGAGCTTTCCCTTTCAGAAAAGGAACAAGACAAGGATTCCTATTATGACCACTCTTACCCAACATTGTATTGGAAGCCCTAGCCAGAGCAATTAGACAAGAAACAGAAATAAAAGGTATACAAATAGGGAAGAAGTAAAACTTTGTCTATTTGTGGAGGAAATATACATAGAAGACCCTAAAGATACCACAAGAAAACTGATTAAACTAATAGAAGAATTAAACAATGTTGCGGGTACAAGATCAACACACAAAAATCAGTTGAGTTCCTCCACACTAACAAAGACTACTCAAAAAAATCAATTAAGAAAAAGAGATCATTTACAATAGCCTCCAAATCAATAAAATACATGGGAATTAACCTAAGCAGGAACATAAAAGACTTATACAATGAAAATTATGAAATACTACTAAAAGAAACTAAAAGAGACCTACAAAAATGGAAGGACATCTTGTGCTCATGGATTAATATAGTGAAAATGTCAATTCAACCTAAAGTCATCTAGAGATACACTATAATCCTGATGCAAATCCCAACAGCATTCTTTATTGAAATGGAAAAACTAATGACTAAATCCATATGGAAAGGGAAGAGACCTCAAATAGCTAAAGCAATAGTGAAGAAAGAGAACAAAGGAAGAGGTCTCACATTCTTTGATATCAAACCATGCTATAAAGCCACTGTAATAAAAACAACCAGGTATCAGTTCGACAATAAACACATAGACTATTGTAATAAAATTGAGAACTCAGAATTAAACCAAGCCATCTATAGACAACTGATTTTCCACAAGGGGTCAAATTCCATTCAGTGAGTCAGAAACAGTCTCTTTTTTAAGTGGTGTTGGCAAAACTGGATAGTGATCTGCAGAATAATGAAACAGGATCCATACTTCACACTACATCAAAACTAACTCAAAATGGACCAAAGACCTAAATATTAAATTTTAGACCATAAAAGTCCGGGGAGAAAACTATGGTACTTAATATTTGTAAAAATAGGATAACAAACATAGAAACAAATCCATGAATAGAAGACAAATAGATAAATAAGGTATGATAAAATTAAAATAAAATAAAACATGCTCATCAAAAGACTATTAAAAGAGTAAATAGACAGTATACAGACTGGAAAGTAATCTTTGGAAGCAATTCATCCCTAAAACTTAAAGAAAACTATAACAATTCAGCATCAGCAAAAAGAAGACAAACACCTCAATAACAAAATGGTCAACGGACATGAACAGAACCTTCATCAAACAAGACATCCATGTAGACACCAAATATTTGAAAAGATGTTCACAATAATTGACCATTTGAGATATGTAAATCAAAACTAAGATGAGATACCATCTGACCCAAGCTAAAATAACACTGATTAAAGAAAAAAAAAAAAGATAACACAAATGTTGTGGAGCATATGGCAAGATTGGAAAGTTTCTCCATTGTTGGTGGGACCATAAAAAAGGTACATCCACTATGCAAAATGTAATGGCACTTTCTCAAGAAAACTAGAAATAGACCTAAACTCTGATCCAGCAATCTTACTTCTATGTATATACCTTAGAGACCTAAAAAATAATGACATGAAAAGATATATGCACATCTATGTTTATTTTCTAGGAACAAAAGCTGGGCAATCTACTTCCATAGTGATACCACCTCAGAAACCCAAGAAGCGGTCGCTATGACTCGGGTCTGACTCAAAGGCAAAGAGTATGTTCATTTCTGCTGTATTCACAATAGCAAGTAAGTGGAAAAAGTGTGAGTGCTGTTCCAGGAACTGATGGAATACCCACTATGATGTTTAACAGATGGATGCAGCACTTGGCTTACTCATCTATGCCAAGGAATTTGGAAGACAGCTACCTGGTCAACTGACTGAAAGAGATTGATATTTGTGCCCATTTCAAAGAAAGGTGATCCAATAGCATGTAGAAATTTATCAAACAATATCATTAATATCACATGCAAGTAAAATTTCAATGAAGATAACTCAAAAACTGTCACAGCAATATATTGACAGGGAACTTCCAGAAATGCAAACTGCGTGCAGATGAGGACATAGAACAAGGGATGTCATTGCTGATGTCAGATGGATCTTGGCTGAAAGCAAAGAATACCAGAAAGATGTTTACCTGTGTTTTATTGACTATGCAGAAGCATTTATGAAAAACATTGCAAAGAATGAGAATTCTAGAACACTTAACTGTACTCATGAGGAACCAATACATAGACCAGGAGGCTGTAGTTTGAACAGAACAAGGGGATACTGCATGGTTTAAAATAAGGAAAGATGTGTCTCAGGGTTGTATCCTTTCACCATACATATTCAATCTGTACACTGAGCAAATAATCTGAGAAGCTGGACTATATGAAGAAGAACATGCATCAGGATTGGAGGAAGACTCATTAACAACCTGCAATATGCAGATACAACACCTTGTTCGCTGAAAGTGAAGTTAACTTGAAGCACTTACTGATGAAGAGCAAAGACTACAGTCTTCAGTATTGATTACATCTCAGCATAAAGAAAACAAAAATCTTTACTACTGGACCAATAAGCCACATCACAATAAATGCAGAATAGACTGAAGTTGTCAGAGATTTCATTTTACTTGGATCCACAATCAACATCCATGGAAGCAGCAGTCAAGAAATCAGATGTTGTATTGCACCAGGCAAATTTGCTGCAAAAGACCTCTTTAAGTGTTAAGGAACAAATATATTACTTTGAAGTCCAAGGTGTGCCTAATCTAAGCTGTGATATTTTCAATTGCCTGATATGAAAGCTGGATAATGAATAAGGAAGAATGAAGAAGAGCTGATACCTCTGGATTGTGTGTTGGCAAATAATATGGAAAATACCATGGACTGCCAGAATGAACAATTCTGTCCTGGAAGAAGTGCAGCTGGAAGGCTTCTTAGAAACAACAATGACCAGGCTTCATCTCACCTACCTTGGTCATGTTGTCAGAGGGCCCATTCTCTGGAGAAGGATATCATGCTTTGTAAAGTTGAGGGTCAGCAAAAAAGTAGAAGAACCTCAACGAGATAGATTGACACAGTGACTGCAATGATGCACTCAAGAATAGCAAGGATTGTGAGGATGGCTCAGGAATACATACTGAGTAAGTGTGTGTGTGTGGGGTCAGTTGGCCACTCCCATGCCTGCTTCCCTCTTTTTATCCATGTTGGAGTCTATCCTTGCAGCCTTTGCAGAGGGTTGTTAAAGCCAACAGCTTCATGACCTGTGCTGAAGAGAACAGTAATGCCTGGCATTTCTTTTCTCACCACCTGCTGAAATTAAGCACTTTAAAAAAATGTGTAAAAGTGACAAAGTTTAAACAAAAATAAGACTAAATCATATTATTTCCATAGGATCAGTAGTAAAATGTTTTACAAATATTATTTTCCCTTTATTTGATGCTTTTGCAGCTAATTGAGTTTCAACTGTCCTTGCCTTTGGCCCCACCCTGTGGTCATTTATTTGTCTGCACCGTCTGTACAATTGTGTAAGAACAATAAAGATTTAGGGCTTAAAATTGTCCGCGTGTTAACAAATACAACATTGTTTCCAAGTGACAGTTATCTCTACCCACCTATCCATTTTGAATGTTCCTTTTGTTTCTTGATATCTGCCACACTTAATTAAAGGGACACTTATCTTTCAGTTTCTTTTTCCATGGATAAGACTCATAAACCAGCTCCAAAATTAACCCACATCCATTGAGTCAATTTCAACTCATAAGGATCCTTTAGGACAGAGTAGAACTTCTCTATATAATTTCCAAGGATGTAAATCTTTACAGAAGCCAACTGCCACATCTTTGTCCCATGGGGCAGCTGGTGGATTCCATTAGCAGCAAGCGCTTTGACCACTGGGACACAAGGGCTCCTAAATATAAACCAATTAGTGGGACAGAACAAGAGTAGCTGAAAATAAACCCTTTCAGAGAAAGCTTCAATGTTGAAATTTTTCATTTTCACATCATTACAAATGTCGTTTTAGCTCATGACACTCTGAACATCTAGATACCATAATGAAAAGAACATCACTCATAGATATGATGTTATTTAATTTATTTGAACAAATAAGACAATTTTCTGGCACCTTTCTTGTCATCTGATATAATGAAGGAAATAGTTCAATATTTGTGGTTACATATATATTAATACCCTGATGTTAAAGTGATAACAAAATGCTCCAATTTGTGTAAGCTTATACTGTGTTTTTCTTCATTATATGTAAGATCTTAACAGAAACTTTCTTTTAAATCAGTGACAAAATGTTAGTCAGCTTTATAAAGCCAACTCATTTAAAAATTTACTTCAGAAATGAGTTACAGTGTTATGCATGAAATTACAGATTTAGAAGACATTATGGTTTTTTTGAATTGCAAGAAACAGATATGATAAAATGTTATGCATTTCAGTATATTCTGCTTCAAACTGTCAGTTGATCATTTAATGGCAAACTTGATTTATTTTATTTCTGTGTATGTGATCTTCAGATTAATTTTGAAGTTGATATTTTCACACTGCACGGAACACTTCGCTGCTTCAATTTACCATGAATTGTTTCATTCCTTCATAGTCTCCTTTCGGAAAAATATTTTAAAATTTGAATTCCTATCCTAAAATATCTCAGTAAATTTCACTTATTTTGGCACATACAATAAAAGTGTACTAGAGATGTATGTAATCAGGGGTTTCACTTTCTTGACCACACTTCTGAAAGTGTGACTTTTCAAACTCTGAGGCAGTTAGAAAGATAGCCAAAGGTATCACTTTTTCCCCCCTACTTTTTCAGTTAAATGAATATTATTACCTTTAAAAACCAAACTCACTGCTGTCAAGTTGATCCTGACTCATAATGACCCCTCCTTGGGTTTCCAAGGCAGTGAGTGTCTCTACGGAAATATTTTTCCGAGTCTTCCTTCCGATTGTTAACAGTAGTTGTTTTAAAATATGTTAGTTTTTAAATTTAATCCATTCAACAAGTAATAAAATGATGTTTCAATAATTAAAACACACACACACACACACACATACACATTGTTCTCTTCTCCATTTCCTTCCCCTCCCTTATTCACATACTAATAACCACTGTAATTTGTTTCTTCTGTATTCTTCAAGAGTTTATTTAGACAGATATAAAGTTTCTTTAACACAAATATATATTATTATCTTCCCCATTTTTATACAAAATTTTCCTACTGCCCTACTCTTTCACAGTTATTATTATTAAATTAACAATATATCTTACAAATATTCATGTATTAGCATTGTATGTACTAGAGATGTAATCAGGGGTTTCACTTTCTTGACCACACTTCTGAAAGTGTGACTTTTCAAACTCTGAGGCAGGTAGAAAGATAGCCAAAGGTATCATCTTCCCCCCTGCTACTTTTTAGTTAAATTAGTATTACTAATTGAAGGAAAGGGGAGGGACACAGGTCCTACCCCCACGAGGCAGGAAAGTAGGGGAAAGAAAGGCCAGACGATGAGACTGACCGAGCAGTGGCAGGATCCAGGTAAGGGGAGGGCAGAGAGGTTTCAAACAGCTAAGTGTGGCAAACTTGTCTGTCAGTTTGTCATACTGTGGTGGCTTGTGTGTTGCTATGAGGCTTGGGACTGTGCCACTGGTGCTTCAAATGCCAACAGGGTTGCACATGGTGCACAGGTTTCAACGTAGCTTACAGACTGAGACAGACTAGGAAGAAGGAAAAGGCCATCCACTTCTCAAAGAATTGGCCAGGAAAACTTTGCAAATAGCAGAAAAACACTGTCTGATACATTACTGTGCAACTTTATGAATAGCCCGGAAACACCATCTGATACAGTGCAGGAGGATGAGCCCCTTAGGTCAGAAGCCTCTCAAAATATGACTGGGAAAGAGTTGTGTCATCAAAGTAGAACCAATCTTACTGATATGGATAAAGTAAAGCTTTCAAGACCTCCATTTGCTGACGTGGCAAGACTCAAATTGAAGAGAAACAGCTGCAAACATTCATTAATAAACACAACATGGAATGTACGAAGTATGAATTTAGGAAAATTGGAAGTTGTCAAAAATGAAATGGAACACATGAAGATTGATATCCTAGGCATTAGTGAGCTGAAATGGACTGGTTTTGGCCATTTTGAATCAGACAACCACATAATCTACTTTGCCAGGAATGATAATTTGAAGAGGAATGGAATGGCATTCATCATCAGAAAGGATATTTCAAGATCTGGCCTGAAGTACAATGCTGTCAGTGATAGTATAATATCCATATGCCTACAAGAAAGACCAGGTAATATGACTGTTATTCAAATTTATGCACCAACCACCAAAGCCAAAGATGAGGAAATTGAAGATTTTTATCAACTTCTGTAGTGTGAAATTGACTGAATGTGCAATCAATATGTGTTAATTATCACTGGTGACTGGAATGCCAAAGATGGAAACAGGGAGAATCACTGGTGTTGGAAAATTTGGCCTTGGTGATAGAAATAATGCTGGGGATCGCATGATAGAATTTTGCAAGACCAATGACTTATTCATTGCAAATACCTGTTTTCGACATAAATGGTGGCTATATATGTGGACTTTGCCAGATGGAATAGATAGGAATCAGATTGACTCCATTTGTGGCAAGAGGCAGTGGAAAAGCTCAATATCTTCAGGCCAAGAGCTGAATGTGGAACAGACCATCAACTGCTCATATGCAAGTTCAACCTGAAGTTGAAGACAATGAAAACAAGTCCATGAGAGCCAAAATATGACCTTGAATATATCCCTCCTGAATTTAGATACCATCTAAAGAATAGATTTGATGCATTGAACACCAATGACCAAAAACCTGAATTGTGGGATGACATCAAGAACATCATCCATGAAGAAAGCAAGAGGTCATTAAAGAGATGAAGAAAGAAGAAAAGACCAAAATGGATGTCAGAAGAGACTCTAAAGCAAATGGAAGAAATGACAAGATAGAAGAGCTAAAAAGAAGTTTTCAAAGAGCAGTTCGAGCAGAGCTTACTGAAAATAATTCAAGAATGGTTGCAGCAGTCTATCAACAGAAAACTTACAGAGGGACAAGCTGGATTCAGAAGGGGATGTGTAACAAGGGTTATCATTGCTGATATCAGATGGATCTTGGCTCAAAGTAAAGAATACCAGAAAGGTGTTTACTTGTGTTTTATTGACTATGCAAAAGCATTTGATTGTGTGGATCATAACAAATTGTGGATAACATTGAGAAGAATGGGAATTCCAGAACACTTA
>NW_006921692.1:8999534-9002710 GCF_000298275.1 Orycteropus afer afer
GAACATTAGCTGCAAAGGATGCTTTTCAAGTGCTGAGGAGCAAAGATGTCTCCTTGAGGACTAAGGTGACAGAGGCCATGATATTTTCAATCACCTCATATGCATGTGAGAGCTCGACAATGAATAAAGAACACTGAAGAATTGATGCATTTGAGTTGTGGTGCTGGCAAAGAATGCCAAAAGGACCATGGACTGATACAAGAATTAACAAATCTGTCTTGAAGGAAGTGCAGCCAGAATGCTTCTTGGAAGCAAGAATGGCCAGACTTCATCTCACATACTTTGGTCATTTTATCAGAAGGGACCATTCCCTGGAGAAGGATGTCATGCTTGGTAAGGTGGAGGGTCGCAGTGGCTGCGATGATGGGCTCAAGCATAGCAAGGATCACGGAGTTGGCAAGTGACCAGGTGGTGTTTTGTTCTGCTGTGCATAGGGTCTCTATAAGTCAGAGATGACTCGATGGTACCTGACAACAACAACAACATCAGTACGTGCCACTTAATGTTCATTTGGGCAACATCTGGCTGCATATATGTCTGTGGTTCCATAAGTTGCTTTTTATTTATTATTAATAGTAGTAGTAGAAATCAGCTCCCTTTTTGTTTATTATTTTCCCCTCATGATATTAAAGACCCCACAACCCAGATTGAACAAGCAGTGGGGCTTTAGGGTGCATCCCAATTCCTGCAATGCCTCCTCCTTCACATCTTTCCCCTGCTCGTGGCTTCATACACTTGCCCAGTAGTCATGCAGCCTTTCATCCCTGGCCCAGTGCAACACTTGCTAAGACTCCTCTGCTCCTGCCATGTGTGCTGGCAGCACCAACCAGGCCCGGGATGGTGGTGGGCTTCAGTCTCTGGATGGCAGCTACACATGATCAGGCAGCTGCGGTGCCAACAAAGTGACCACAGCCAGGGCCTTCACCACCAGCCACACTCCCAGCACTCTCACAATCAGTTCCTATGAGCACCTCTTCTGTGCTCCAACTCCCTTTACCCCCATGCCTGGGAGTGTGCAAAGTCCCATTCCAGCTGCTGGTGCAGTCCCCACCTGGCCCAGCCACACACACTCCCAGCAAGTCTGAGCTCCTATTACTGGATTCAGCTCTTGGGCTTGTCTGGCACGTTCCCATAAGGTTTAATAGAATCAGATTTAGAAGGATTTAACTACAAATTATACAGGACTTCCTGTATATAATATGGCATTCATTTGAATGAAGTCCAAATCACATAATGTCCTATTTCACAGAATATACTGTGGATGTTAAACAACATCCACAGTATAGCTGCATATAGAAAACTTTCTACTTTCTTGTTATCACTGTTTAGTATGACACTGTATAGATGTATTACAATTTGTAAAATCCTATCTCTGTTGATGATAATTTAGAATGTTTCCAGTCTTTTATTCTTACAATAATGCTGCCATAAATAATAGTGTTTATCTTCACATGAGTAAATATAAGATATATTCTCAGATGTGAACCGCTAAGCAAAAGGTCATACATATTGGTAATTTTTATAAAAAATTTCAAATTGCTTTCCATAGGCATTGGGCCAACTTATATATTGCCACCAGCAGTGCACAAGAGTATCATTTTCCCCAGTGTCTTGTCCATACAGTGTGTTGTTAAACTTTTGGGGTTTTTGTTAATCTCAAAAAAAAAAAACAAAAAACCCAAAAAGCAAGCAAACAAAAAAACTCACTGCCATCAAGTCAATTCTGACTCATAGCGACCCCTATGTATTTACTAAACATGTTGTTGTTGTTGTTGTTATGTGCCATGGAGTCAGCCCCGACTCATAGTGACCCCTCCTTGGGTTTCCGAGGCAGTGTCACTACAGAAGTAGATTGCCCCATCTTCCTTCCGAGGAGTGGCTGGTGGGTTTGAACTGCCAGCCTTCTGGTTAGCAGTCAAGTGCCTTAGGCACTACACTACCAGAGCTCCTAAATATGTAGTACATGCAAAGAAAATGTATATTGACAGTCACCTCTAGGGGTCGTTGTGTACTCATAACGTTTTTCATAGAAATACATGTTCAACACAATTGCACATAACTACCAATTTCAAGATACCATTTGGCTTATAGGGAGCTCTGGTGGTGTAGTGCCTAAGGTGTCTGACTGCTAACCAGAAAGCTGGCAGTTTGAATCCACCAGCCATTCCTAGGAAGGAAGATTGGGCAATCTACTTCAGTAGTGATACCACTTCAGAAACCCGAGGAGGGGTCGTTATGAGTCGGATCCAACTCAATGGCAGTTAGTGTGTTTTTTTTCAGTCATTTGACTTATGAAATCCAAATAGAGGGAAAATCCTATTGACCAGATGAGCAGTTTAATTGAGAGTCATTGTATCTCTTAATTTTTATAAATTGTTGGTTCCAATTATCTTCCCTGATATAAATGATCTTTAAGAAAAATAAATGTAAAAATGAACTGTTTTTAAAGCAGGTCCACATATATAATAAAGATGTGTGTGTGTGTGTGTGTGTGTGTGTATACACCAAACCCACTGCCATAGGGTCAATTCCAACTCATAATGACCCCCCACTGGGTTTCCAAAGCTGTAAATCTTTATGGAAGCAGATTGCCCCATTTTCCTTCTGTGGAGCAGCTAGTGGATTTGAACCGCTGACCTTCTGGTTAGCAGCTAGATGCCACCAGAGCTCCTTTTTTGTTAATCTGCTCAATGAAAAAGACACAAACTTTTAGTTCATTTTTAATTAGCATTCCTTTTACTGTGGAATTAAGGGTCTTTTTTTTGTATTTCAATTTTTGTCAACTGTCTGCATTTTTCAACAGTATTCTGTAGTGTTGTTGCTATTTTCTTCTTAGTACTTTCTAACCAAAAGAAAAACAAACAAACAAACAAACAAAAAAACCCAAAAACCCAAATTCACTGCCATCCAGTTGTTTTTGACTCATAGCAAACCCTGTTGGGTTTCTGAGGCTGTAAATCTTTACGAAAGTAGATCGTCCCATCTTCCTTCCACAAAGTGGCTGGGTGAGTTTGAATCACTGACCTTCCAGTTAGCAGTCAAGCGACTTATCCACTAGGCCACCAGAGCACTTTAATACTTTCTAGGCACTCTTTTTTCCTTATAGGTGCTTGGTTGATGATGTTGTTGTTATGTGTCCTTGAGTAGAGACATTATAAATATTATCCTCAATATAT
>NW_006921692.1:9002920-9006320 GCF_000298275.1 Orycteropus afer afer
TATAGTGTGGCTATGATTTGGCAACAGGTTTGGGTTTGGCTTTGGTTCCCCACTCCAACATTGGAAGGGAATTCTCCTATGTTTTCTTCCAAAACTCTTCTGGTTTTAATATTTGTTTTCCTTTTCTTTCTTCTACTCAGCTTCTGTTTCTTCTTTTCCTTCTCTCCCTTTTCCCCTGCTCCTTCTTCATAGGAGAATATCCTATTACCTTGGAGTAAGGAATGATTCTTACACAAAACATGAAAGGCAAACTTTTTACAGGAAAAACTGGTAATTTGACTTCATCAAAATTAAAAACAGATGTGTATCAGAAGATACTGTATATAAAATTAAAAGACTAACAATGATATAGAATAAAATAATTGCCTCATATAAACTATAGTTTGTTTTCTAAGAAATAAAGAAAAAATCAACATGTAAAAGACAAATGATCAAATAGAAAAAATGTTGGCAAAAGATTTGAACAGGCACATTTACTGAACAGGAAATCCAAATGATCAGAGAGCACAAAACTGTTTAAACTCCCAGTAATTAGGGAAATCCAAGCCAAAAAGCAAGATAATGGCATGTTTTTCATCCATTTCATCTATAAAAATGTCCAAGTCTGATATAGCAAGTTCTGGGGGAATCAGATACCTTTAGAGATGCCTAATGATGGATGCATGAATTGTTAAAATGTCCTTAGTGCTATTTGGTAACATTAAACCTTTGATGGATGTAGAATTTGTCTTTGGATAAGTTCAGAGGTATAGATTTGACCTAAATTTTTTTCAGAAATTTACTCAGCTATTCTAATACCAGGAGCTCTGGTGGTGCAGTGGTTAGCATTTGGCTGCTAACAAAAGTTCAGAGGTTGGAACCCACCAACTGCTCAATGAAGAAAGATGAGGCAGTCTGCTTCTGTAAAGATTTGCAGCCTTGGAAATCCTATGGGGCAGTTTTATTCTATTTGTTTTCCTACAAGGTCATTATGAGTCAGAACCAACTTGATGGCAGTGGCTTTTTTTCCCCCCCCCCAAATTTTTCCTGTAACATCAGCTAATAAATAGTCTCCCTTTTTCATGCTAACTTGATGCCACCTTAGTTATATACTAAATTTACATATGTATTTGGATCAGTTTCTAAATTTACTAATTTGTTCATTAATCTGCCTATTCGTAAGCCACTGTCACATTATTTTCATTATTAAAGCTTTATGTGGTGGTATTTCTGATCCTAGAATGTTACTATGCTCAGTAATATACTTTGGGCTTTGCCCATCCAGGAAACTTCACTGCTGACTTACCCTATTTCATTTAAATTCCTTAGACTTCCTAGAGATCCTTTTCAAGTATCACTTCTTTCTAGAACCTTTCCCTCACAACTTCAGTCCTTGAAATCATTCTCTAATTTTATTTCATTCTGTGTTCTTATTTCCTTAAATTGCAATAATTTGCTTACTTATCTATAAACTCTAGAAGGTATTTCACAAAGTATTTTCATGAGATGCTTCTACAAGATGCATTGTGAAAACAATAGGGTATGATCAAATAAGTTTGGAAAATGTTGCATATTATATTCTGAGTCTCGGAGAGTCATGTTTACATTTGCATATAAAGCTTTCAAGAAGTCCTAAGGAAACAAAGTCTATTAATTTTGATATAACTCAAAGTGTCCCAACTGTAGTTGTTCATGGAGTCTTCATTTACATATGACCTGTTAATACATTCTGAGGAGGTTACATGAGAAAAAATTTCACTGAGGATAGAGGGTGTGTATTCTACGGCAGGATCTCCAGTTCTTAGCACAGTTCCTGGTGCATAGGAACTACTTAAGTTCCTGTTGAATGCGTTAATGTCTTTATACTATTCAAGATGCTTAGTTGCCTAGAGAAATATTTTATAAGATGACTTGATATATAGGGAATTATAATTACATACATTCTGGGGAGCCCTGAAGATCAGCCTCATATGAATAGATTTGACTTCAATGTTTGATATTGTTTTTGAGGCATGAAAGCATTTGTCAAGCAAAGAGCATCCTGAAGAGGTGACTGGGTTTTACAAGAGACTTGCAAAGATTCTATGTTAGAAATGAGAACTGCATATGGTTCTGTTCAGGAAAGAATGGTAAGAACAATTTTATCCTCAAATATTTGAACAATAAGCACGGTATCTTGTTCCAAGCAAAATTTATACAATATAATGAAATAACCATATAATTAGTACAACATAGCAAACTCTGCTTGGAGAGGTGAGTGAAGCCAAAAGAAAAACCCCAAACTTACTGCTGTTGAGTGGATTCCGACTCATGGCAACCCCCACTGGGTTTCTGAGGTGGTAAATCTTTATAGAAGTACATTGCTCAGTCTTTCTTCTGCAGAGTGGCTGGTGGATTTGAACCACAAACCTGGTTAGCAGTCAAATGGCTTAGGCACTATGCCACCAGTACTCCTTACATAGGTGATGAGATAGTGCAAAAGACTTCCCCAAGGAAGTAACATTTGAGCAGGATTTAAGGGTGAGCATGTGCAGAGTGATTAATATCATGACTCAGTCTATCTTTGAAGAAAGACTTGAGTGAAGATCAAAAGTAGCTCTCTTTAAAGTCAAATTCTCATGTTTAGATGGAAGAGTGGTTTGTGTCAATTGTTCTATATAGATCCTTTTGAAGTGAGCCATAATCTAGCTTGCGGTGGCTAAAATAAATGATGTGCTTTTCAAACTGTTGATTTGAAATGGATTCATCAATTTTTTTGTTTGTTCTTCAGATTTAACAACAATTAAGCTCATTCTATTTATGACTATCTTTACTTAGTGATGAATATTTTTAACAAGAAGTGTGAATTTCTGTGGGATTTGAAACGGTGTTGATAGTAGGTGGCTCAGCATATGACTAAAGCACTTGTAGTTCACAGTGCAACATCTGGACTTGATAAGTAGATCACTCTGGGAGATAAATGAATTCAAAATTTCTCTTTTTGCTTATTGTAGGTTACAATAGGTCTGTATCATCAGAAGGGGCAAAACATATTCATGAAAACTTGTTTCACAATATTAGAGTCTTCCTTCCACAGAGTGCCTGGTGGGTAAGCAACCAAATGCCTTAGGTGCTAAACCTTCTGGTTTGCAGTCAAATGGCTTAGATGCTACACCACCAGAGCTCCTTATTAGAAGTACAGAATATCATTATTAATCAAAATGAAGATACAAATGATTATAATTAGATTTTTTACTAGAATAAGGAGCCAAACATTAAAGTTCATATTTCTATGAAATATTTCCACCAACAGAACTCATATTTGTACATTTTTTATCTTTAATATTCCAAAGAAATGGTTTCATTCTTGTCTTCCATATTAAACTGATAGGCATCACTTGTGATGGCATTTTAATTGTATAAAGTACTTGTTGTGTTGTTG
>NW_006921692.1:9007440-9030981 GCF_000298275.1 Orycteropus afer afer
TTGGTTTCACAATCAACACCAATGTAAGCAGCAGTCAAGATATCAGGCGACATATTGCACTGGGCAAATCCGCTGCAAAGTACCTCTTTAAAGTGCTGAAGAGCAAAGATATCTCTTTGAAGACTAAGGTGCGCCTAACCCAAGCCATACTATGTTCAATTGCCTCATAAGCCTGTGAAATCTGGACAATGAACAAGGAAGACCAAAGAAGAGTTGATGCTTTTGAGTTATGGTGTTGGCAAAGAATACTGGAAGTACTATAGACTGCCAAAAGAACTAACGAATCTGTCCTAGAAGAAGTGCAGCCATAATGCTCCTTGGAAGCAAGAATGGCCAGAGTTTGTCTCACTTACTTTGAACCATTACCTGGAGAAGGATATTATGCTTGGTAAAGTGGAAGGTCAGTGAAGAAGGGGAAGGCCCTAATGAGATGGAGTGACACAGCAGCTTCAATGATGGGCTCAGGTGTAGTAAGGATTGTGAGGCTGGCACAGGACCAGACAGTGTTTCGTTGTGTTGTACATAGGGTTGCTATGAGTCAGAGCTGACTTGATGGTACCTAACAACAATAATAACAAAAATTAGGTAAGTTGGTCAACAAATGAGACTGTGGATTATGCAACTCTAGGGATGCTTAAAAACATCAACAGAAAAATGGATAAGCAAACTATGGTACTTACACAGAATGGAATACTATGGAACACTAAAGAATAATGTAGAATCTACAAAATACTACATAATGTGGATGACCTTGGAGACAATTATGGTCAGTGAAATAACTCAATCACAGAAGGACAAATATTTTATTAGTTCATTATTGTAAAAAGTCAAGGAAAGGTTTATATATGGAAGGAAACTTTCTTTGTTGGTTAGTAGGGGTGGGAGAGGAGGGGAGGGAACACTGCAAAATCAATCAATAAATAAAAACATCAGAGTCAAAAACGGAGAGGGAAAAAGTAATTTTAATTGAAAAAAAGTGAAATCTCAGATGGACAATGTTAATTAGAAGACAGATCACTGAGGAGGGAGTCACAGGAAGAACGTGAATACCATGTGTGTAGTGAAACTGTAAAATATGAATCCACACAAGTGAGGTGTTGGTTTAATGAACAACTAATGTCTCCGCAATGATTCACAAAATCCTAATGACATAGAATCATTCCAATGACCCACAAAGATGGAGACAAATGTGCCCCTGCCAAGACATGGAGAGATGGAGGAGGAAGAGGAAGGTCCTGAGGCTGTGGGTCTGTCTCCTGCTGACCGAGGTGTTATCAGTTATCTTTCAACTGCCCCTGCTCAGCCCCATGCCCAGGCTCTGGGAGGCCAGCAACCTCTACTAGCCTAAGCCAGAGACAAAAGGTAGGAGAGTGGTCATATGGCCAAAACAAGAGAAAGTGACTATGACACCAGACCTTGATTCCAGGGCTGATTTTTTCCAACCTGCAAACAGATCAAGAAAAACTATGGCAACCTCCGCCCCTTCCTCCCTGGTCCGGCATAGGTTTGTTTGGATCCCAAGAGGGGAATAAATTTGCATGAAATGCAAACAGTCTCTGCCCCAAAGGGCCTGAGAAGGAATAAAAGGGCCCCAGGGAAACAGCTGGGCTGTGGGCTCAGAAGGCAGAGCTCTGGCATCTCCACCATGGCTCCACCTTATGCTCCCCCTCCTCACTCTCTGCACAGGTGCTGCCCCCAAGACTCTGCCTTTCAGGCTCAGCCCCACAGGACTCTGAACTGGGCCAGCCCTCAACTCTGAGCTCAGCCAGATTCAGCGTCAGAGGGACCTCCTGGTAAGAAGCCTCTTAGCCCCAACCTTCCTCTCTTCTCAAGGAAATTAATTAATTAAATAAATAACATTATTACTCTCTCTGGGTGAGTTGAGAGATGTTTGCCTGATGTTGGAGATGAACTGGTTGAATTAATTAATTCTAGTGGCTTCTGGTTATAAGTCAATGTAGGTTACTATTATTTATAAGTCTTTACAAACATGTATTTTAAAAAAGGAACAAATTCTTTAAGTGTTTGTTAGACAAGTTACTTAGAAAGCAGTGTAATATAGGAGAAAGGCTATGGACTTTGGAGTCAGACTGATCTGGGATTGCATCTGGGTTCTGTTTCACACTTACTGTGTGTTTTGGTTACCTAATGGCACTCTGACAGGAATATACTTGGGATGTATATTATATATACATACATACGTATATGTACTTGGGATGACTTTAACAGAGGAGTATATTCTCTTATAGTTTTGGGGGTTAGAAGTCCAAATTCCAGGTGCCAGGGGTTAGGGCCTGGGTGAAAGCCTCTTGACCTTGGCCTTCACCTCTGCCTCCTGCTCCTGGCAGGAGCTGCTGGCTCAGGCAGCTGCTGGCTGCTGAGGCTGACAAACCCAAGATCAACAAGTGAAAAGGTACAGTCCCGATATTACCAAACAACATGGCAGGCCATGGATTCAAGTCCATTAAAAGTCCCATGATCAGCAGATCAGCAGGCTGCTGAATGAAGACTCGGCTACATTCAGGGTTCAAGCATACTTCTTATATATATCTGGAAGCAGACCACATCTCTAAAGCTATTCAGCTGCTCCAGGAGATTCCACCATGGAATTGATTGCCAGTTTCACCATGGGGAATAACTACATCCAGCTGCCCAGCCACTCAACCAGGCCTAGCCAAGTTGACAACAACGTTAACTACCACACTGTATAATTTTTGGCAAGTTATTAAATGTTCTGGGTTTGAGTATTGAATGAGATAACTATAAAAAACAAACAAACAAACAAAAAAACTCACTGCCATTGAGTCGATTGCGACTCATAGTGACCCCTCCTTGGGTTTTCGAGGAGGTATCTCTATGGAAGTAGATTGCCCAGTCTTCCTTCTGAGGAGTGTCTGGTAGGTTTGAACCACCAGCCTTCTGGTTAGTCACATGTCTTAGGCACTACACCACCAGAGCTCCCTAAGAAAATACCTATAAAAGTGTCTGATACACAGTAGGCACTCTCCAATAAGTCTCCATTATATCAAAACCAAATCTACTTCCAGCAAGAGGATTCTGACTCATAGTGACCTTTCAGAACAGATTAGAACTGTTCCACCGGGTTTCCAAGGCTATAAAGCTTTATGGAGCTGACTACTTCATCTTTCTCCTGTGGAGTGGCTGGTGGTATAACCACCAACCTTTTGGTTACCACACAAATGCTTTAACCACTACACCATCAAAGCTCCTACAGCCATGCAAATAGGCACAATTAATGTAAATACTAGGTTGTTTGCTTCTGTTCGGGTAATGATTGGTCTTAGGCAACTCTGGCTACTTCCAAGACTATTTTGAAAGCATTTTGGAATGGTGATTGATAAACGTTAACTGTTGTTGTTGTTGTTATGTGCCGTTGAGTCAGACCTGACTCATAGTGACTCATCCTTGGGTTTCCGAGGTGGTATCACTATGGAAGTAGATTGCCCCGTCTTCCTTCCAAGGAGTGGCTGGTGAGTTTGAACCCCCAGCCTTGTGTGTGGCAGCTGACTGCCCGAGGCCCTGAGGCCATCCCCTAGTGCCAAACATTAACTACAGAATGATAATGTTCATAATTATCCGTATTTATACACTTTAGAGTAGACATTCATAATTGTTTTCACACCTAACAAAGGCAGTTCTTATGGGTATAAGTGAGGACAGTGATGGTACAGTGGTAGAATACTTCCCTTCCACGCAGGAGACCCAGTTCAATTCCCAGCCCCTGTACCTTATGTGTAGCTATCACTCATGTCAGTGGAGGCTGGCATGCTTCTATGATGCTGAGCAGGTTTCAGTAGAGCTTCCACACTAAGATGCACTAGAAAGAAAGGTCTGGTGATCTACTTCCAAATATCAGTCAATGTGAACCCTAAGAATCACAATGATTCGATCTCATTGTGCCTGTGTGGGCACCAACTTGGTGGCAGCTAACAATAACAACACAAGTGTAAGCAAAGACCACTGCTCTTTGACCTTAGTGCAAGAAGCTGTTAATAGTGTTAAATCCCATTTAAACCTGTATGTTTTTAGAACCTTTCAGTAAACTAAGACAGTTCTAATAATTCTTTATTTTCTGTTTTTGTGAGAAAAAAGAAATACAAACCAGTATAATGGATCCTTTTTACTTTCCTTAGCCTTTTCCTTAACTTACAAAACCTATATAATTAATTTCTAAAATGTTAAGACATCTCTATCATTAAGCTTAAAAACAACTCTCTTTCATGTATGTTAGAAATTCATGGCTCCATACTTCTCAGAGTCTCAGTGTCTGATATTTTGGAAAGTATTTGTTTATTTTTTTAATTGTGATTTGGGTGAAAGTTTACAGAGCAAATTCACTTTCCATACAGTAGTTCACACACATGTTGTCTCATGACATTGACTACAATTTACCTCAATGCAACAGCTCCCCTCCCCCTTTCTCCCAATAGTTAACTCTTCCCTTTGTCCATCCCTCCATGCACTCCTGGCCCCTGAACTGTCTCCCTGTGCATACGCAGCCCTTCTTTCTCCTATGATTATTCTCTCCAAAGAGTGTATCTACCTCAAGTACATGTTCATTTCATATGCCTGCCTTTTTTTTGGCTGGAAGGCACAGGTGTGCATTCACTTCCAGACCTGAAGGGCAGCTATGGAACATAGTCTTAGTGGTGCCACCAGGCTCTATCAGACCAGCAAAACTGGTCCCCATTTATTTTTCCCAAATTATTTTGAGTTTTGTTTCTCATTGTTCTACCTCTCTATCCAGGATCTCCTCCATAGATCCCCCCTCTGAGTGGTTGACAGTGGTAGCCGGGCATCATCTAGCTCTTCTGGTCTCATGGTCGTATAGGCTGAAGATTTCATGGTGTACTGGTCACAAGGACTAATGTTTCCGTGAATCTTTGGTTTTCTTCATTCTTCTTTGCTCTGGATGAGGAGAGACCCATCATTGCATCTAAATGGCTGCTTGCAAGCTTTTAAGGTCCCAGTCACTACTCGCCAATGTAGGAGGTGAAACAATGTTTTGTGTAGTATGTTATGCCAATTGAGCTTGATGTGGCCTGTGACTATGGTCCCGAGCCCACAGGTTCAACTGCTTGGTCCCTCTGGGTAGCTGGCTGTGGCCAAGAAGTGACTACAGCCTTGTCCTTTGTCAGCTCTACTATAACCCTGGGAATTCTTACAGAACATACAAATATACTTGTAGAACCATTGTCTGCCAACCCTATACATGGTCTTGGGTACATTCCCTGCTGCATAGACATACCTAATAGTTCAGCCTGTCCACCCATCTATCCACCTGTATACCTGTGTTTGCCTCCACTGACAACACAGTACTGAATGCGCAAAAAGGTTCATCTTTGTTTTCTGCACCTCCCATGTACCTCTCTCTGTCTCCCTCTTCCGCAATGCCACCATGTTGATCACTCACACTTGGTACGTTGCCCTTCTCTTCACCTAAGTCAATACTTATCTCTACCTACCTAACAGTGTTCCCTATCCTACCCTCCCACCCCTGGTAACCAACAAAGAAAATTTCCTTCCATCGATAAACCTTTCCTTGACTTTTACAATAATGGACTAATACAATATTTGTCCTTCTGTGATTGACTCACTTCACTCAGCATAATGTCCTCTGAGTTCATCCACGTTATGTGGTGTTTTGCAGATTCTACATTATTCTTTAGTGTTGCATACTATTCCATTGTGTGTATGTACCACAGTTTGGTTATCCATTCCTTTGTTGATGGACACCTAGGTTGTTTCCACATTTTGGCTATTGTAAATAGTGGTGCGATGAACATGGGTGTGCATATGTCTGTTCTCGTCATGGCTCTCACTTCTTTAGGATATATAGCTAGTAATTGAATGGCAGGATCAAATGGTATTTCTGTTATTTTGGAAAGTAATTTTACCTTTCACCCTTTGCCTTTGAAAATACCTTATGCTAAGAAGAATGTCTATAAAGCATAATGGTACTGCAGTTACATACGTCCTGTTAACTTCATATCAATAATTGAGCTTTGACAAGAAAACAGCTACTAGACCAATATTTGTCTGGTAAGAGGTTAGGGCAGAATCAGACTAAGGTTTGAAGTGGTGTTGGTGGAGAATATTGAATACACCATGAACAGGTAGAAGAACTAACAAATATGTCCTGGAGGAAGTATAGCTGGAATGTTCCTTTGAAGCAAGACTGGCCAGACTTTATCTCTCACACTTTGGTCATATTGTCAGAAGGGGCCAGTCCCTGGAGAAGGATATCATACTTGGTAAAGTAGAGGATCAGTGAAAAAGGGGAAGACCCTCATTGAGGTAGATTGACACAGTGGCTGTGATCTTGGTCTCAAGCATTACAAAGACTGTGAGGATGGCACAGGATAAGGTACTGTTTCATTCTGCTGTACATAGGGTTGCTATGAGTTGTAACCAGCACTTAACAACAACAAAATTCTGAATCACCTGGGTCTTAGTCATTTCTAGACTAAGAACTGGCTACAATTCTTAGTCTATTTTAGTCTATGATTCTAGTTATATTACAATTCTATTGACTAGAACGTCAACGTAAGTTGGAAAGTTTCATTACTGAAAATAAATCTAGGTAAACGCTAATATTGGCTTGGGCTTATTTCAGAGCCCTAACATTATCCTTGGTCTCTCCTTCAAAGAACATAATTCCTTAAATGTTTATTCCTGGACTAAAGTGTTCTGGTTACCTAGTACCACTCTGACAAGAATATACCACAAATGGGATGGCTTGAAGAAATAGGAGTTTATTCTCTTACAGTGTGGAGGCTTTAAGTTCGAGTTCAAACTGTGAGCCTCTAGGGGCTGGGTGAAAGCCCCTCAACCTTGGGCTTCAGCTCTGCCTCCTGCTCCCAGCCCACTGAAGCTGGAGGCTTTTCTTCACTCAGTTGCTGGATGCTGAGGCTGAGAAGCCCAAGGTTGACAAGTAAAAAGGCACAGTCTTGATGTTACCAAACCACATGGCAGGCCATTAATTCAAATCCATTGAAAGTCCCAAGGTCGGCAGAGTATGGCAGGCTGCTGAACAATGACACATCTACATGCAGGCTTCAAGGGTGCCATAAGCTAGAGACCATCTCCAAGGATATATACAGTTCCTTCATATACAGAAAGTAGACCACAGCCCCTAAGGCAACTAGCTACTCAGCTGCTCACAGTAGCCTCCGCCATGGAGTTGATTACCAATCTCATCACAGGGAATAGCATACCCAGCTGCACAGACACTCAACCAGGTCCAGCCAAGCTGACATACAAACTTATTTACCGCATAAGGTCACAGTCTTTTTACTGAAGAGTTATTACCTTCAGTTCTTCACATCTCTAGTGACCTCCCTTGACAAAAGAATGTCTTGGTCCTTTTGAAACCTTCTCTATAGTTTTGGTAGATTAATATGGGATTTTTCAATTTTGTACTTTTCATTGTTAACATCTGCTTTTCTCATATGCTTTAGTTAAACATGAAAGACCTCTAAAGGATGTCAACTGCCCTTATTCCTGCCCTGGATATTATTAACAGTATATTCTCAAACTTCTTCCTTTTCCTTTTCCTGTTTAAAAATTTCATTGTGTTATGCAAAATGGAGGCCTTGATTTGAGGGAAATGGGTCACATTATTATTCACTTATTGAATTGTCAAAATAGGAAGTGATTCCACATAATAAAAAAGAAAGAATACATGAATTTTTTTTTTTTTTTTTCAAATGCTGGCAATAAAATTCATACAAAGTAGAGGTTGTAGGTCATGGAGAGGAGGGAAAGAAACCAGAATGCACAATATTTTGCATTTGTGCTGAATGTTTTGCTGGCTAATTGAAAAAATTATGATGCATATTGCCTAAGTTGAAGATGGCATCCTAGATTGGGGCATTCAATTCAATAAGAGTTGAAATGTATTGAAAACTACCTAAAAGTTGGACCTGGTCATTTTTGCATCCCACATTTACAGTCCAGCACACTCCTACTCTTCTCAATGGGTTTGCATAATCATCCAGCTTTGAGGGGTTATCTATATTTCTCCAGTAGAAGGGTTCATCATCACTGGTCAAAACTGTGTCTTCTTACAATTTTTGTCAGTTATTTTATTTTAAAATATTTTTTATTGTGCTTTAGGTGCAAGTTTATATACAGAGTTTGTTTCACATTCAACACTATGTGTACATTTAGTTTCACTCCCTATTTACCATTCCCAACCCTAATCCAATCTCCTCTCCTCCCTGCCCAGTAACCCCTCATAGTTATGGACTTCTGTGTGCCCTGCATTTCCTCCATGTGAATGTTGCCCCTCTAGTGCCCTGTGGTTGATTGCTCCAAAGGATGCATTTCCATAGAGCATGTGGGTGCATCACTCTGGGTTGAGTGGTCTGCATGTACATCTTGTTTAGTCTTGGGGTGAGAGCCAGCTCCTGGGAGTGAGTTTTATTCCAGGCCCAAAATGTATCACAAGGCCATGGTATTGGAGGTCTCACCAGACCAGTAATTCTGATCATTATTGAGTTTTTGGATTTTGTTCCACGTTTTTCCTCCCACTCTATCCAGGATCTCCAGTTTTGATCCTTTCCTGAGTGGTTGGCATTGGTAGCCAGGCACCATGTAGTTCTTCTGGTCTTGAGGGCCATCATGTCCCAGGGCTGATTGCTTCCAAATGCCCTCTTCTTCACTTCTGATGATAGGAGACCATTAGCTGCATCTTAGATGGCCACTTAAAGCTTTTAAGACCCTAGTCAGTTATTTTGATGGAATATTACCCATTAATACATTGAGACAAAATTTTTAGAAGTTTCAGGATCTAAATAATTTTTTCTCACATTTAAACAGGTGTTTTTTAGAAAGAAATCAACCACATGTCAATCAAAATATGCCTGAAGGCAACTTGCATAAATTTAGTTTTGAGAAATACAGCTGACATGATGTCAATTTAATTGTAAATTGCATTTCAGCCTTAATGATCATAAAATCAATTAATAAAACTCAAAGAGAGTTCATTTTGATATACGATACATTGACCATATACTAAAATAAAAATTCTGGTTATACAATTACCTGAGTCTCCAAACATGCTGTTGCTCAAAGTTATTCATAAGAATACTTTTTCTAGATTTTCTTGCCCTTATGTTCCTAAACTATTTTGCTTTAATATTTTATCATTTTAAACTTTATATTTTAATTAACTTTTAAAATTATATTTATTATTTCTAGCAATAGCAGTTTTTTTTTTTTTCCCGTTGTTCCTAGGTGCTGTTGCATCATCTCTGACTCATCGCAACCTCATGTACAGCAGAACAAAACATGCCTGGTCCTGCGCCAACCCCATGATCTTTGCTATACCTGAGTCCATTGTTGCAGCTACTGTGTCAATCCATCTCATTGAGAGCCTTCCCCTTTTTCATTGTCCCTCCACTTTGCCAAGCATGATATCCTTCTCAAGGGAATGGTCCCTTCTTACAACATGACCAAAGTAGGTGAGACGAAGTTTGGCCATTCTTGCTTCCAAGGAGCATTCTGGCTGCACTTCTTCCAGGAAAGATTTGTAAGTTCTTTTAGCAATTCATGGTACTTTGAACATTCTTTGCCTCAAAAGCATTGATTCTTCTTTGGTCTTCCTTTTTCCTTTTCTAGCTCCCACATGCATATGAGGTGATTGAAAATACCATGGCTTATGTCAAGTGCACCTTAGTCTTCAATGAAACATCCTTGCTCCTCAGCACTTGAAAAAGGTCCTTTGCAGCAGATTTGCCCAATGCTGTACAATGTCTGATATCCTGACTGCTGCTGCCATTGGTGCTGGTTGTAGAATCAAGTAATGTGAAGTCCTTGACAACTTCAATCTTTTTATTTTTTTTTTTTCCATTTATCATGATGCTGCTTATTGGTCCCGTTGTGAGGATTTGTGTTTTCTTTATGTTGAGGTGTAATCCATACTGATGACTGTAGTCTTCAATCTTCATCAGTAAGTGTTTCAAGTCATCCTCACTTTCAGTGAGCAAAGTTGTGTCATCTGCGTAACATAGGTTGTTAGTCTTCTTTCAAACCTGATGCCATGTTCTTCTTCACAGAGTCCAGTGTTTTTGAGAACTTGCTATTTACCAAACTCTTCTAATTTAGAAATTTTCATGGATCATGTCTTTTAATTATCACTAAACACAATAAAACAAGTAATATCATTATTTCTATTCTACATTTTAGAAAAACTGAAACACAGGGAAGTTAGGTGATTTACCCAAAGTTATATGGACTAAAGTTTAAACCCAAATCAGTCTGATTCTAGATCAGCATTCTTACTGAAAATTTTACTAGTTGCCAAATGAGTAGTAAGGTTTCTGTTTTCTTTGTTGTTGCTCTTAGGTGCTGTCGTGTCATCTCTAACTCAGTAACCCTATGCAGAGGAGAAAAAAACACAGCCCGGTCCTGTGTCAGCCTCAAGGTGCTTGCTATACCTGAGCCTATTGTTGCAGCCACTGTGTCAATCCATCTTGTTGAGGGCCTTCCTGTTCTTTGCTGACCCTTCACGTTACCAAGTATGATATCCTTCTCCAGGGAATAGTTCCTTCTGACAACATGACCAAAGTAAGCGAGATGAAGTCTGGCCATTCTTGCTTCCAAGGAGCATTCCAGCTGCACTTCATCCAGGACAGATCTGTTAGTCCTTTTAGCAGTCCATGGTACTCTTAGCGTTCTTATCCAATACCACAACTCAAAAGCATCAACTCTTCTTCAGTCTTCCTTATTCACTGTCCTGCACTCATATGCATAAAAGGAGATTGAAAATACCATGGCTTGCGTTAGGCGCACCTTAGTCTTCAAGGAGACATCCTTGCTCTTCAGCACCAGAGGTCTTTTGTACCATATTTTCCCAAGGCAATATGTCATCTGATGTCTTGACTGCTGCTTCCATTGGTGTTGATTGTAGGACCAGGTAATATGAAATCTTTGACAACATCAATCTTTTCTCCATTTATTGTGATGGTGTTTATTTGATCAGTTGTGAGGATTTTTTCTTTTCTTTATATTGAGGTATAACCCACACTGCAGACTATAGACTTAAATCTTCATCAGGAAGTGCTTCAAGTCATCCTCACTTTCAGCAAGGAAAGTTGTGTCGTCTGTGTATCACACGTTGCTAATGAGTCTTCCTCCAATCCTGATGCCACTTTCTTCTTCATATAATCCAGCTTCTTGGATTATTTGCTCAGTATACAGGTTGAATAAGTATGGTGAAAGGATACAACCCTGATGCACTCCCTTCCTGATTTTAAACCATGCATTGTTCTGTTCTCCATTTTGTTCGAATGACAGCCTTCTGATCTATCTACAGGTTCCTCACGAATACAATCAAATGTTTTGAAATTCCCATTGTTCTCAATGTTATCCATAATTTGTTATGATCCACACAACTGGATGCTTTTGCATAGTCAATAAAACATAAATAACATCTTTCTGGTATTCTTTTCTTTCAGCTAAGATCCATCTGACATTAGCAATGATCCCTCATTCCATGACCTCTTCTGAATCCAGTTTGCATTTCTGGAAGTTCTCTGACAATATACTGCTGCAACTGTTGTTGAATTATCTTAAGTAAGATTTTACTTGCATGCAATATTAATGATATTGTTCAATAATTTCCATCTTTCTTTGGAATGGGTACAAATATGGATCTCTTTCAGTCAGTTGGCCAGGTAGTTGTCTTCCAAATCTCTTGGCCTACCTGAATGAGTGCCTCTAGCAGGGCATCCATTTGTTGAAACACCTCAATGGATATTCCATCAATTTCTGAAGCCTTGTTCTTCGCCAATTTTTTCAGTGCAGGCTTGACTTCTTCCTTCATTACCATTGAACTTGTTTTTGAACATGTGCCACCTCCTGAAATGGATGGGCATTGACCAATTCTTTTTGGTATAGTGACTCTGTGTATTCCTTTCATCTTCTTTTGATGCTTACTGCATCATTCAATATTTTGCCCATAGAATTTTTCAGTATTGCAACTCAAGGCTTAAATTTTTTCTTCCATTCTTTCAGCTTGAGAAATGCTGAGTGTGTTCTTTCCTTTTGATTTACTAACTCCAGGTCTTTGCACATTTCATTATAATAATTGGCTTTGTCTTCTCAAGCTGCTCTTTGAAATCTTCTGTTCAGCTCTTTTATCTTGTCATGTTTTCCATTAGCTTTAGCTACTCTCTGTTCAAGGGCAAGTTTTAGAGTATATTCTGACATCCATTTTTGTCTGTTCTTCCTTTCTTGTCTTTTAATTGACCTCTTGCTTTTTTCATGATGATGTTTTGATGTCATCCCACAATTCATCTGGTTTTCAGTCATTGGTGTTCAATGCATCAAATCTATTCTTTAGAAGGTCTCTAAATTCAGGAGGGATATAATCAAGGTCATATTTTGGCTTTCATGGACTTGTTTTAATTGTCTTCAACTTCAACTTGAATGTGCATATGAGCAGTTGACGGTCTGTTGCACAATCAGCTCCTGGCCTTGTTTTGGCTGAAGATATTGAACTCCATTTCCTCTTGCCACAGATGTAGGCAATCTGATTCCTGTGTACTCCCTCTGGTGAAGTCCACATGTATAGGTGTCATTTATGTTGTTGAAAAAAGGTATTTGCAATGAATAAGTCGTTGGACTCGGAAAATTCTATCATGTGATCTCCAGCATTATTTCCATCACCAAGGCCATATTTTCCAACTATTGGTGACTCTTCTTTTTTTTTTTTTTTTTTTTCCAGAATTTTGCATTGTTGTCCCCAGTGATAATTAGCACATCTTGACTGCATGTTCAGTCAATTTCAGAAGTTGGTAGAAACCTTCAGGTAGAAACCTTCAATTTCCTCATATTTGCCTTTGGTGGTTGGTGCACAGATTTGAATAATAGTAGTATTAACTGGTCTTACTTGTAAGTTTATGGATATTATCCTATCACTGACAGCACTGTACTCCAGGACAGATCTTGAAACACTCATTGTGATGATGAATGCCACACCATTCCTCTTCCATTTGTCATTTTCAGCATAGTAGATCATGTGGTTGTCTGATTGAAAATGGCCCAAACCAGTCCATTTCAGCTCACTAATGCCTAGGATATTGATCTTTATGTGTTCCATTTCATTTTTGACAACTTCTAATTTTCCTAGATTCACACTTGGTACATTCCATGTAACAATTATTAATGGATCTTTGCAGCTGTTTCTACTCATTTTAAGTCATGCCACATTAGCCAATGGAGGTCCTGAAAGCTTTACTCCATCCATATTGTTTGTTTCTACTCTGAGGAGTCAGTTTCTCAGTCATATTTTGAGTGACTTCTGACCTGATGGGCTCATCTTCTGGCACTATTTCAGACAATGTTTCAGGGCTATTCATAAAGTTTTTCAGTAATGTATCAGACAGTGTTTCACTGCTATTTATAAGGGTTTCACTGGCCAGTTCTTTGAGAAGTGGATGGCCTCCCCTTCTTCTGAGTCTGTCTTAGTCTGGAAGCTCTGTTGAAAACTGTCCACCACAGGTAACCCTGCTGGCATTTTGCAACACCAGTGGCACAGCCTCTAGTGTCACAGCAACATGCAAGCCACCACAGGATGACAAACTGACAAACAAGTTCATCTCCTTTAGTTCCTAATCTCTCTGCTCACTTTCCCACCTATCCAGGGCCTGCCCTTAAATAAAGCTTCCCCAAGAGCCTTGAGCCATGTGCCGTCCTACTTCTCCAGGGGTCCAGCCTTAGTATAAAGCTGCCCCAGAAGGCCCTGAGTAGTGTGCCCTCCTATGTCTCTGGGGGCCCAACCTTAGACAAATACTTTCTTTAGCAAACTTAATTTTAAATTTGAATGCATTTGTTTTCATATTTTTTGATGAAAATTGGAGGAAAATTATTATTTGGGTTTTAGAATAAAATTGGAAAGATTGTGAAGATATTGGGAGCTGCTTCTATATTTAAATATAAAATTGATCAACATACACAGTATGATTTGGAGAGACAATGTAGTCAAATGACCAATATCCTCAGAAGCCGGGTGTTGGAGAAGCTGCAAACGTAGCAGGAGAACAGTGAAAGAGTCACTGGAACCAGGAAGAGAAGGCCTTTCCTCCTGCAATGTCTCTCCAATACCCTCTACTGACAAAACTCAGTCTTGTCAGCTAACAAAGGAAATTAATTTAAAAGGTCCAGATCCACTTTCTCAGAGCAGTCTGTGAAAGGTAAATTTGGAATTGAGAAGAAATTAATCGATAACTGATGCAGATGTCATAACAAAAATGGTTGCCTTATGAGTGTATTTTTTAAAAAATGCATTTTATTGGAAAATAATTTATGTACAGTGAAATATACAAAACTAAAGTGACATGGGTCAATGCATTTTTTTTCTGCAGTGTTCCCTCCCCTTTCCCCCACCCCAGTAAGTGACAAAAACAGTTTCCTTCCATATATTAACCTTTCCTTGACTTTTTACAATAATGAACTAATACTATATTTGTCCTTCTGTGATTGACTTATTTCACTCAGCATAATGTTCTCCAAGTTCATCCATGTTATGTGGCATGGTGTTTTGCAGATTCTACATTATTCTTTAGTATTGCATAGTATTCCTTTGTTCATATGTACAATAGTTTGGTCATCCATTCTTCTGTTCATGGGCACATAGGTTGTTTTCACCTTTTTGCTATTGTAAATAGTGCTGTGATGAACATGGGTGTGCATATATCTGTTCTTGTTTTGGCTCTCACTTCTTTAGTATATATACCTAGTAATGGGATTGCTGGGTCAAATGGTATTTCTAATTATAGCTTTTTAAGGAATCACCATACTGTTTTCCACAGTGGTTGTATCATTTGACTGTCCCACCAGCAGTGTCTGAGAGTCCCAATCTCTCCACATCCTCACCAGTATTTGTTATTCTGTGTCTTGTTGAACTTTGCCATTAGTGCTGGGCTGAGATGGTATCTCGTTGTTGTTTTGATTTGCTTCTGAGTGTATTTTTTGAAGTCCAATGAGAAGATATTTTGTGAGGGCGCAGACTATTTGGATGAGCTTACCCTTCTCTGAAGAATGCAAAGGGACTGCTGACTGTGCTTCCTTAGTCTGCTGACTGACCAGTTTTCACTCATTTGCTTCCCTGAAGTTCCACTGTTTGCTCTGTTTTCTAACAACTAGCCTCTGCCATGGACCTAGTGCTATGTTTTTTTCACCTATTTCTTTTTACCTAACTGCTCCCTGCCAGTCATCCATGTCCCATTCCAACATCTGCTTATGTGATATTCAGAGATGATGAAGTGCTTCTAGGACTCATGCGTATGTATTTCTCCACATTCCCAGCAAAGTGAAGTAACATTAACACATTTTTAAATACTGTTCTTCATGTTACTTCATTAGTCAATCCCACAAAAAATGAAAAAGCAAAAAGAAAGCATAAACATAAAAGCATAAGGAAACATAGCCACTTAGGAACTGGTCTGACTGATGTTCTGGTTTTTAGAGGTGGGGGTGATAGTGGGAGTAGATTTGTCCCTGTGATTATGATTCTATATTTTTGGACATAAGAAACATATTGAGACAGTTTTTTTTTTTTAAATGTTAATTTAGTTCCCTTTCTAGTTATTTGCAGGGCTTCCCTCATTCTGACAGGGCCATCCTCCTCCTGGGAGCCTACAGATAGACAATCTTATCAATTCAATGTATATCAACCTAAACATTTTTCTATAGCCTTATATTTATTATTTTATATTATCTCTTTTATATTTTATCTTTTTTATAGTCTTTTTTTTTTTGGTACAAAAATGGCATCATAGAGATTTTACAAGGATAATAAAAGTAGCTATAACTTGTTCTTTTAATAGCTACATGATATTCCATAATGTGGATGCACCAGGCTCTTGCTGATACTGTTTAGGCTATCTCTGAATTATTGCCAGTACAACCAATGTTTGTAAGGGATTTTAAGGCTAATCTATTTACTTTTAAAACTATTAAAAACAAACCAAACTCATTGCCGTCGAGTTGGATCCGATTTACAGCGACCCCTCCGTGGGTTTCCGAGGCTGTCTCATTATAGAAATAGATTACCCGACCTTCCTTCAGAAAAGTGGCTGATGAGTTTGAATTGCCAGACTTCCTGTTAGGAGTAAAATGCCTTAGGCACTACGCTATCAGAGCTCCTGTTGTTGTTGTTGTTATGTGCCGTCGAGTCGGCCCGACTCATAGCGACCCCTCCTTGGGTTTCCGAGGCAGTATCACTACGGAAGTAGGATTGCCCAACCTTCCTTCCGAGGAGTGGCTGGTGGGTTTGAACCACCAGCCGTCTGGTTAGCAGGCAAGTGTCTTAGCCACTATGCTACCAGAGCTCCTAGATAGTGCTAAAAATGGCTAGATTTTAAAAAGGGATAAGACCTGTCTTGGGAAAAACTTATGACAAAGAGATTTTTAAAAGTTGATTTTTCTTCAGTCACTTGCTCTTATTTCCAGTTTGGATGAGAATGTTGAAATCCTTCCTAAATCATGAACTCAAGCTACTTCTTCTTTGTTGATTTGTTAGGTGCCATCGAGTCGATTCAGATTCTAGTGACCCTACAAACAACAGAATGAAACACTGTTTCTAGTTGTGAAGATTTTTGCTTTCTTTATGTTGAGGTGTAATCCATACTGAAGACTGTAGTTTTTGATCTCTATCAGTAAATAGTTCAAATCATCTTCACTTTCAGCAAACAATGTTCTGTCATCTTCCTATTGCAGGTTGTTAACGAGTCTCCATCCAATCCTTATGCTGCATTCTTTTTCATATAGACCAGTTTCTCGGATTATTTGCTTAGCATGCAATTTGAATAAGTAATTGAGTAAGTATCACACTCTTTCTGATTTTAAACCGTGCAGTATTCCCTTACTCTGTTAGAATGATTGCCTCTTGGTTTATGTATAAGTTCCTCATGAGCACATTGAAATTTTCAAGAATTCCATTCTTTGCAATGTTATCCATAATTTGTTATGATCCACAGAGTCAAATGCTTTTGCACAGTCAATAAAATACAGGTAAATATCTTTCTGGTATTCTTTGCTTTCAGCCAAGATCCATCTGACATTAGCAATGAAATCCTTCATTCCATGTCCTCTTCTGAATCCAGCTCATATTTCTGGAAGTTTCCTGTCAATATACTGTTGCATTCATTTTTTAATTATCTTCAGCAAGATTTTACTTGCATGTGATATTAATGATGTTGAATAATTTCCACAATTTGCTGGATCATCATTTTTTGGAATGGGCACAAACATGATCTCTTCCAGTGAATTGGTGAGCTAGCTGTCTTCCAAATTTCCTGGCATAAATGAGTAAGTGCCTTCAACACTGCATCCCTTTGTTGAAACATCTCTATGGGTATTCTGTTAATTCCTGGAGCCTTGTGTTTTGCCAATTCCTTCAGTGCAGCTTGGACTTCTTCCTTCCATACCATTGGTTTTTGATCATATACTACCTCCTGAAATGGTTGAATGTTGACCATTTCTTTGAACCGCTGACATTTTGGTTAGCAGCCAAATGCCTTACCTACTAAGCCACCAGAACTCATTATTTTGGTACAGTGACTCTGTGTATACCATCCATCTTCTTTGATACTTACTGTATCATTCAATATTTTGCCCATAGAATCCTTCAATATTGCAACTGGAGGCTTGAATTTTTCCTTCAGTTCTTTCAGACTGAGAAATGCCAAGTGTATTCTTCCCTTTTGGTTTTCTAATTCCAGGTCATTGCACACTTCATTATAATAATTTACTTCGTCTTCTCAAGATGCCCTTTGAAATCTTTTCAACTTTTTTATTTCAACATCATTTCCTTTCACTTTAGCTACTCTATATTCAAGAGCAAGTTTCTGAGTCTCCTCTGACAAATATATTGATATTTTCTTCCTTTCCTATCTTTTAAATGACCTTTTTCTTTCTTCATGTATGATGTTCTGGATGTCATCCCATAACTCATCTGGTCTTCAGTCACTGGTGTTCAGTGCATCAAATCTATTCTTCAGATGGTCTCTAAAGGTAGTAGTTTGGCTCTTGTGGACTTGTTTTCATTTTTTTCAGCTTCAACTTGAATTTACACATAAGCAATTGATGGTTTATTCCATAGTCAGCTCCTGTCCTTGTTTTGACTGATGATATTGAGCATCTCCATTGTCATTTTCCATAGATGTAGCTGATTTGATTTCTTTGTATTCCGTTTGGTGAGGTTCATGTGTATAGTCATCATTCATGTTGTTGAGAAAAGGTATTTGCAATGAGTAAGTCAGTCTTGAAAAGTTCTACCATGTGATTTCCAGGGTCATTTCTATCATGAAAGCCATATTGTCCAACTACTGATGATTCTTCTTTGTTTCTGACTTTCACATTCCCATCACCAGTAATAATACATCTAGATTGCATGTTTGGTCAACTTCAGACTGCAGAAGTTGGTAAAAATCTTCAAATTTGTTATGTTTTGCTTTGGTGGTTGATGCATAAATTTTAATAATTGTAGTATTAACTGGTCTTCCTTGTAGGTGTATACATATTATCTTATCACTAACAGCACTGTACTTCAGGGTATCTTGAGATTTTCTTTTTGATGATGAATGTGATACCTCTTCAATATATCATTCCCAGCATAGTAGACTATGTAATTGTCTGATTCAAAATGGCCAATACCAGTTCACTTAAGCTCACTAAGGTCTAGGATATTGAACGCTAGGTGTTCCTTTTCATTTCTGACAACTTCCCATTTTCATAGATCCATACTTTGTACATTCCATGTTCCAATTACTAATGAACGTTTGTAGCTGTTTCTTCTGATTTTGACTCATGCCCCATCAGCATATGAAGATCCCAAAAGCTTTAAACCATACGCATCATTAAGGTCAACTCTACTTTGAGGAGGCAACTCTTCCCCAGTCATATTTTGAATACCTTCCAACCTGAGGGGCTCAAATTCTGGCACTATATCAGACAATGTTTCACTGCTCCTTATAAAGTTTTCCAGTAATCTATCAGACAGTGTTACTTCTTTATCAACCATTATTTATCAAAGAATAATGTTAGAAAAAATTTCCAGGATTTAGCTCCTTAAAAAGTCATGCTTAGAGTTCCAGTAAGATGGCAGAATAGGCAGAAAGACTGAACAGACCCTCTTCAACAAGGAAAAGGGGAACCAATTTATACAGGTACAGAAGACAATCCTGGAGCCCTGAGCTTTGAAGGGAAGGATATAGAACTGGAATAAACTCCAACTAGTAGAAGAATTTGCATGGAAACACCAAAAAAGGAAACATACAGAGCTGTGGTCTGGCAGCAATCCTGAGAACACAGACAGCTTGGATATTGCCGAGTGGTGTTAGGAGCTAAAAATTAACCTAAAAATCAGCCCTGCTAGCCAGGGACGGATGGAGGACTGCACTGGTGGCTGGGGAATAAAAGGGAAAGCAGCAAAGAGGAAGGTGGGCTGAGCTGTGGACTTTTGCTTGTCCAGAGGGCACAGTCATTTTGAGTGTTTACAAGCAGTTCAACCATTTTGGATATTTAAAGCAACATCATTTTCCCAGATTCCAGGGACTTAAGAATAGGATCTACTTGCCAGGAACCACAAGGACATTCTGGATGCCAACGACTGGGAAGGTGCAATATTCCCCTTGTTACTCGTATACTCCACACCCTCTTGGTGAATGAATAATGGCAGCCATCACTCACTCCAACCCAACTTCTGGGCTGGCAGGAATTTCATCCCAGGCTCTGTGCTCGGAGGGTGCCAATTATTATTATTGTAAACTTAATCAGGTGATAACTCCAATTGCAGTTGCTGTTCTTGATATGGTTTCATTGCTTGAGAAAATTAGTACATCTCCTGGTACTTGGTATGCAGCTATTGATCTGGTCAATGCCTTTTTCTTGATATCAATTTCAGAGCACCGTCAGAAGCAATTTGCCTTCAGCTGGCAAGGCCAACAGTATACTTTTACAATCCTTCCTTAGGGGTATAACAGCTTCCCAGCACTATGTCATAATTTAGTCTGTAGGAAACTTGTTCGCCTTTCCCTTCCAAAAGACATCACACTGGTCCATTCTATTGATGGCATTATGCTGATTGGACCTAGTAAGGAAGAAGTATTGATGACTCTAGACTTATTGGTGAGACATATGTGTACTAGAGGTTGGAAAATTAACCCAGCAAAAATTCAGGCACCTTACACCGCAGTTAAATTTCTAGGAGTCCAATGGTGTGGGGCAAGTGAAGATATTCCTAGTAAAGTGAAGGATAAGTTCTTGTATCTGGCTTCTTCCACAACAAAAAAGGAAGCACAATGTCTGGTGGGCCTCTTTGGATTTTGGAGGCAACATATCCCTCATTTGGGTGTGTTGCTGTGACCTATTTATCAAGTGCCTTGGAAAGCTGCTAGTTTTGAGTGGGGCTCAGAAAAAGGCTCTACCCTTGGGCCATATGATCAGGCTGATCCAATGGAGTGTCTGTAGTAGATAGAGATGCTGTTTGGAGTCTTTGGCAGGTCCCTATTGGTGAATCGTAATGCAGACCCTTGGGATTTTGGAGCAAAGCCCTGCCATCCTCTGCAGATAACTACTCTTCTTTTGAGAAACAGATTTTGGTTTGTTACTAGGCTTTAGTAGAGACTGAACACCTAACTATGGGCTACCAAGTGACCATGAAGCCTGAGCTACCCATCATGAACTGGATGTTGTCTGACTCACAGAGTCATAAAGTTGGATGTGCACAGCAGCACTCCATCATTAAATGGAAGTGGTATATCAGAGATTGGGCTTGAGCAGGATCTGAAGGCACAAGTAAATTGCATGAGGAAGTGGCCCAAATGCCTATGGTCTACACTCCAGGCACATTACCTTCCCTCTCCCAGTCTACACTTATGGCTTCATGAGGAGTTCCTTATGATTAGTTGACTGAGGAAGAGAAAACTTGTGCCTAGTTTACAGATGGTTCTGTGCGATATGCAGGCACCACTTGAAAGACAGCAGTGACACTGCAGACCCTTTCTGGGACTTCCTTAAAAGACAGTGGTGAAGGGAAATCCTTCCAATAGGCAGAATTTTGAGCCATGCATATAGCTAGTCACTTTGTATGGAATAAGAAATGGCCAGATGTGAGATTATATATGGACTCATGGGCTGTGGGTAATGGCTTAGCTTGATGGTATGGGACTTGGAAGGAACACGATTGGAAGATTGGTAATAAGAATATATGGGGAAGAGATATGTAGATAGATCTCTCTGAATGGGCCAAAGGAGTAAAGCTGTTTGTGTCTCATATGAATGCCCACCAAAAGGTGACCTCAGCAGAGGAGGACTGGATAGGATGACCTGTTCAGTGCAAACCAGCCATCCTTTTCCCCCAGCCACTCCTGTCATTGGTCAATGGGCTCATGAACAAAGTGGCCATGGTGGCAGGGGTGGAGGTTATGCATAAGCTCAGCAATGTGGACGCCCACTTACCAAGGCTGATTTGGCTACTGCTATTGTTGAGTGCCCAATCTGCCAGCAGCAGAGACCAACACTGAATGTGCAATATGGAACCACTCCTTGGGGTGATCAGCCAGTAATGTGGTGACAGGTTGATTACTTTGGACCACTTCCATCATGGAAAAGATAGCATTTTGTTCTTACTGGAATAGATAGTTATTCTGGATATGGATTTGCTATCCCTGCATGCAATGCTTCTGCCAAAACTACCATCCACAGACTTACAGAGTGCCTTACCCACTGTCATGGTATCCCACACAGCATTGCTTCAGATCAAGTGACTCCCTTCACAGCAAATGAAATGCAGCAATGAGCCTATGCTAATGGAATTGACTGGTCTTACCATGCTCCCCATCATCCTGAAGCAGCTGGCTTGATAGAACAATGGAATGGCCTACTGAAAACACAAATATGGCACCAGCTAGGTGGCAATACCTTGAAGGGTTGGGGCAATGTTTTCCAGGAAGCTGTATATGCTCTAAACCAGTGGCCAATATGTGGTTCTGTTTCTCCAATAGCCAGGATTCATGGGTCCAGGAACCAAGGGGTGGGAATGGGAGTGGTACCACTCACTATTACCCCTAGTGACCCACTTGAAAAATTTTTGCTTCCTGTCCTTGCTACCCTATGTTCTGCAGGTTTAGAGATCTTAATCCCAAAGGGAGGAATACTCCCACCTGGAGACACAATACTGATTTCAATGAACTGGAAATTAAGAATATCACCCAGCCATTTTGGTTTCCTCATGCCTCTGGATCAACAGACAAGTAAAGGCACTATCTGGTGTGATAGATCCTGGTTATCAAGGGGAAATTGGACTGGCTTTATACAATGGAGGTAAAGAAGATATGTCTGGAATATAGGAGATTCTTTAGGACATCTCTTAGTACTACCATGCCCTGTGATTAAAGTCAATGGAAAATCACAGCAACCCAATAATGATATGACTGCTAATGGCCTAGACCCTTCAGGAATGAAGGTTTGGGTCACCCCACCAGGCAAAGAACCATGACTATGTGAGGTGCCTGCTGAGCGCAAGGGAAATACAGAATGGGTGGTGGAAGAAGGTAGTTCTGAATATCAGCTATGACCACATGACTAGTTGCAGAAACGAGGAATGTGATTGTTATATTTCTTCATTGTATATGTGCATCAAGTATTTTTGTATTCTTCTGTTATGAACTGTGAAGTGTAAATAAGATTAATGCATTTTGGTTGTGTGTGTGTTAGCGTATCATGTTAGGCGTAAATATGACT
This sequence comes from Orycteropus afer afer, assembly GCF_000298275.1. Taxonomy (NCBI): domain Eukaryota; kingdom Metazoa; phylum Chordata; class Mammalia; order Tubulidentata; family Orycteropodidae; genus Orycteropus; species Orycteropus afer. The sequence continues at coordinate 9,030,217 of NW_006921692.1, forward strand.
TTATAATTGTCCTTATTTAGAGATTATATATGGTTAAGAAGATGTGTACAATTGCCAAGTTGATAAGGGGTGGACTGTGATAGTTGGAGCTGTGTATCAACTTGGCTGGACCACAGCTCTGTGTGGTTTAAACAATTGTGATGTGGTTATTCCCATGATGGGATCAGATGACTATGTTTTGAGCAGCCAATCCATTGAAAGGGAGTTTACCTAGTGGTGTGGCCTGCTTCCAGTATATTTATGGACATTCTGGGAAAAGAGACACTCTTCTGTGGATCAGGATTCTGTTGTGCTGCCTACAACTGTCCATGAGCAAACAATCCACCATTTGGCCTGGAGATCTTAGATTCATCATTCATTGGAGTCAACAGCCAGGATATTGCCTGGCAACCTTAAGCTTCTCAGCCTCTGGAGCTGTGTGAGTTGGGAAAAGCCTCCAGCTTGACCTTTGATCCAAGAACTTTGGACTTACCAGCTTCTATATGTGTGTGAGCCATTTTCCTGAAATAAATTTCTCTTTCTTGCACTCTATAAGCTTTACTGGTTTTGTTTCTCTAGAGAACCCAGTCTAACACAGATGGTATATACAAAACCCTGAAAGAGAAAAGTTTCCAAGCAAGAATTATGTTGTTGTTATATGCCGTCGAGTCGGCCCCGACTCATAGCGACCCCTTCTTGGGTTTCTGAGGCAGTATCACTACAGAAGTAGGATTGCCCAACCTTCCTTCCAAGGAGTGGCTGGTGGGTTTGAACCGCCAGCCTTCT
>NW_006921692.1:9032236-9044507 GCF_000298275.1 Orycteropus afer afer
GAATGTTGGTTTAATAAATGGTGCTGGCAAAACTGGAGATCCATTTGCAGAAAAATGAAACAAGATCTGTACCTCACACCATACACAAAAACTGCCTCCAGATGGATCAAAGACTTAAACGTGTAACTCAAAACTATGAAGTTCCTCAAGGAAAAACTAGGGGCAAATTAAGGGGCCATAATATATGGCATAAATAGACTATCAAGCATAACCCAATATGCACAGACAGCAGAAGATCAACTAGATAAATGGTACCTTCTATAAATTAAATTTTTATGTCCTTCTAAAGACCTCTCCCAAAGAATTAAAAGAGAACCTATAGATTGGGAAAAATATTCTGCAATGACATATCTGACAATGGACTTATCTCTAAAATTTATAGAAAACTGCAACACCTCAACAACAAAAAGACAAATAATCCAATTAAGAAATGGGCAGAAGACATGAATAGGCACTTACCCAAAGAGGATATTCCAGTGGCCAACAAACATATGAAGAAATGCTCATGATCATTAGCCATTAGAGAGATGCAAATCAAAACAACAATGAGATACCATCTTGCCCCAGCACTACTGTTGTTGTTGTTGTTATGTGCTGTCAAATCAGACCCTACTCATAGCGACCCCTCCTTGGGTTTCTGAGGCAGTGTCACTGCAGAAGTAGATTGCCCAAACTTCCTTCCGAGGAGCGGCTAGCAAAGTTCAACAAGACAGAAAATAACAAATGCTGGTGAGAATGTGGAGAGATTAGGACTCTCAGACACTGCTGGTGGACCGTAAAATGATATAACCACTGTGGAAAGCAGTATGGTGATTCCTTAAAAAGCTGGAATTAGAAATACCATTTTACCCAGTCATTCCATTACTAGGTACATATCCTAAAGAAATGAGAGCCAGGACAAGAACAGATATATGCACACCCATGTTTATTGCAGCAAACTAGGTGTCCATCAACAGAGGAATGGATAACCAAACTATGGTACATACACACAATGGAATACTATGCAACCCTAAAGAATAATCTAAAAAACACTGCATAACATGGGTGAACTTGGAGGACATTATGCTGAGTGCAAAAAGCCAATCACAGGAGGACAATTATTGTATTAGTTCATTATTGTACTAAATGTTAATGATGAGCACAGTTGCATCAAGGAAGAGGAAGGTACATGGGAGGTAAAGACAACAAAGATGAACCCTTTTGCACATACAGTACTGCGTTGTCAGTGAAGGCAAGCATGGATATACTGGTGGATAGATGGGTGTACAGGCTGAACTATTAGGTATTAGGTTTGTCTACGCAGCGGATAGTGTGCCCAAGACCATGCCTACGGTTGCAGAGAATGTTTCTACAATTGTATTGGTGTATGTTCTGTAAGAATTCCCAGGTATATAGTAGAGCTGACAAGGGACAAGGTTGTAGTCACCTCTTGGGCATAGCCAGCTACACAGAGGGAGCGAGTAGTTGAACCTGTGGGCTTGCGACCACAGCCGCAGAGGACATCAAGCTCAACTGGCATAACATACTACACAAAACATTGTTCCACATCCTATTTTGGTGAATAGTGCCTGGGATCTTAAAAGCTTGCAAGTGACCACCTAGATGCAACAATGGGTCTCTCCTTGCCCAGAACAAAGAAGAATAAACAAAACTAAAGATTCATGGAAACAATTAGTCAAATGACTGGTACAGCATGCAGTCCTCAGCCTATGCAACTATGAGACCAGAAGAATTAGATGGTGCCCAGCTACCACTGTCAACCACTCAGAGGGGTATCTATGTAGGAGATCTTGGAGAGAGGAGGGGAACAATTAGAACAAAACTCAAACAAAATCATTTGAAAAAAAAAAAAGAGACCAGGTTTGCTGGTTTGATAGAGCCTGAAGGAACCACTGAGACTATGGCCCTTACCTGTGCTTTGGGTCTGATATTGAACCCACTCCTATGGCTTCCAACCAAACAAAAGACAGGCATATGAGCTGAACATTTACACTAGGTAGATACACTCCTTAGAGAGATCAACCATGGAAGAAAGAAGGGCTGTTTATGCACAGGGACACAGCTTGGGGAGGGGGGAAGCAGGAGTATACCGGAGGGAAAGACACAGGGAAGAGGTAACCATGGTGAGGAAATGGGAGGAGAGCTGTTGCATTCTGGTAAATTGCAGTCAATGTCATGAGACAAAGAGTATGTGTGAACTGCTGTATGGAAAGTGAATTCACTTTGTAAACTTTCACCCAAATCTAAAAAAAAAAAAAAAGGGTCATGCTGAATATGGCTTAACGTTTTGTGATTACATAGAAGTTCATTTTTTTAAAATTTAATGCTATTGCACTAATTTTTTGAGATATGGAAGTTTTTTAGTGTTAATACTGGAGGAGAAAGAAGAACCTGAAGACAACTTGACTTTCCGGGAAAGAAAACATACTGTTAGGCAGTTTAGTGGTATTTAGCCTAAAATTTTAAAATTTTAATTAGTTCTTCATATTTTATTTTACTATATTAAATGCAATCAAGATTGATGAATGTGACAGATGCTGCATTTAAACTTACTGCAAAATTACCCAGTGCAGTTCAGGATTCAGGCTTCATCTATGTTGGTAACTTTCTACTATTTGTATGAATTAGCTGATGCTATTCTTCCTAAGTGTCATAACCTTCTCCATGACTGAGGCTGAGCCAATAGCTACTCTTTGTTTTTAATTGGTTATTTAATCAAAATTTAAGTGATTGGTCCTAATCTCTCAGGGATTTTTTCAGAGTCTGTAAATAATGCTGTTTTATCTTTCCCTATTCTAATTATATCCATTTAAGGAACTTCAGCTTAAGTGATAGCAAAAGAGACATGTTCGGACTGATGTAAGTGGAACAGACATCTGTATGTGCAAATTGTTTAACTACACTTCTAATATCCATTTATTTCTGTATTTAGCCTAGAATGTAGAAACAGCTGTAGTCATAATTATTCCAGATGTTTTAAAAAGTTGGATAATATTGCAGTGTCTAGCAAAACTGTAGGAAAAAATGAGTTTGACATTGACTGACACAGTCACCCCTTTGAAAATAACCAGCTATATCTTTAACAAAAGTACAAATGGAAATATTGCTTAAAGGCTGTATTTCTGTCAAGGACATTCTATTTTATTATTATAAATGTACTTCAAAAATAAATATTTTTTTTAAAAAAATAGAGCATTAAGCATTATAAAACATGGCATTTTACCAGTGGCTTAAAGACTTAGTAACCAAAATTTGCATATGGATTAGACTAAAGTTTTACTCAGGAAATTTTTTAACAAAATGATTTTTCTTAAGCTTGCAGGGATACTGTAATATATAGCCTTATGGAGCAAACAAATTAGCAATCACTTTCAATATACAAAATACCAATTAAAAATTTAAAAACTATAGTCATTAAAATACAGTCATCCATCTACTATAGTAGATAGATTTTTATAAACTTCAAACTGATTCTATACACATTTAAAATGAAATTACATCATATCAAAACAATGGAATGTAGCTAAAATAATGATTTACAGTTTTAAGTAATTATATTAAGAAGAAGGAGCTCTGGTAGTGTCTGGTAGTGTCAAGTGCCTAAGGCAACTTGATTGCTAACCAGAAGGCTGGAGGTTCAAACCCACCAGCCATTCCTCGGAAGGAAGGTTGGGCAATCTACTTCCATAGTGATAATGCCTCAGAAACCCAAGGAAGGGTTGCTAAGAGTCGGGTCCCATCGATGGCACATAACAACATAACACCAACAACAATATTAAGAAGAAGTGTTTAAATAGTATTGATTTAAATTTATATTTTAGAAACTAACCAAAATAAGATTAAGTTAAACCCAAAGTAAGAGGAAAGTAAATAATAAAAAACAAGTAATAAAAGTCAATAAAATTAAACAAAAAAGAAAGTCAATGAACTAAAAATCTAAATTTGAAAAAAAAATCAGTGAAATTAACAAACCTTTAGCTTTACTGATCAAGAAAATAGTGGAAAGTAGCTAAACTGTCAATATTAAGAATAAAAGAAAGGACACCAATATAGATTCTACAGACATTAAAAGGATAAAAAGGTAATCCCTTGAACAATTAAATATCAATGTTGTTGACAATTTAGATGATATGGTCCAACACCTTGAAGGAGACACAAGTTAATGAAATTGATTCAATAAGAAATAGAATACTTGAATATCTCTACATCAACTAAAAAATTAAACTTATAGTTAAAAACCTTTCCAGGGAAAAACTCCAGGCCAAGAAACATTACTGGTGCATTCTATCAAATATTTAAAAAGGAAATAAAGCAAATTCTACCCAAATTTCTTCTGAAAATAAAGTAGGAAAGAGTATTTCACAACTCTTTTTACAACTTTACTATTACCTTGATATGGAAACCAGGCAAAGACATTACAAGGAAAGAAAATTACAGATGGACACCCTTCATGATATTTAGATGATATGGTCCAACACCTTGAGGAGACACAGAAAATCCTTAATTTTTTTTATCATATTGAATCAAGCAATATATAAAATTGAAAATACCAATGAGAAAGTAGAATTTATCTTTGGAATACAGACTTGGTTTAACATTCAAAAATCAATGACATACATTATCTTTAGCACAACAAAGGAGAAAAACTGTATGATACATGAATAGATAAAGAAAAAGCATGCATCAAAATTTAACATTCATGATAGAAACTTACAATGAACTGTTAATAGAAGAAAATGGCTATAATACAATAAAAGAGATGTGTATATGTGTACCCCCCCCCCCAAAAAATCTATTGCTGTGGAGTCAATTCCTACTCATAGAGACCCTATAGGACAGAGTAGAATGGCCTCATAAGAGTTTCCAAGGCTGTAAATCTTTATGGAAGCAGGCTGCCATATCTTTCCTCATGGAGCAGCCTATGGTTTCCCTTCAGTGAGAAGCCCAGCACTTATTGACTGTGCCATCAGGGCTTGGTACAAACATATATATTGCAATGGATTTCTTTTATGTAGCCTTTCTCCCCCTGGATTTGCATTTGTCCCAAAATGTTTGGTTGGTCCACAATCTGCCAGATGATTGGTCTGTTTGGTATTTGTGTAAGTGGCCTTGAAAGTATTGTTCAGTTGGCTACGAATGCATCTCCACCCTCAGTGGTTTATCTTTACCCAGTTGCCTTACGATAGACAAGGAGTACATGGGGTAGCCTATACAAATCCTGGAACCTGAGGGCAGAGTTATCCTGATTGAGAGCAGAGTTGTCCAAGAGTCTCCCTGAGGAAAACCTGTTAGAGCAAAGAGCTATCTAAAGTTGCTGTGCTTGAGAAAGTGTGAGACATACCCTTTTCTTTCAGACCTTCCCAGATCTCATTCACATACCTTTGCCTGAGTTGTATCCTGAGTTTCCTGACACTGACTCTGAGTTGCATCTTGAATTATATTTTGTTACACATGTGTTACCCAATAAAGCACATAACCACAAATATATTCTGTGAGTTCTGTGTGACTGTTGAATGAATTATTGAACCCAGCAGAAAAACAGAAACTTAAATAATAGAAAAATGGGAAGACTGAGATATATTTTATTTCTGCCTCACAGGAACCTGATGCTGATTCTGGTTTATGATGTTGTCTAACACAAGTGGTTAGTGCTTGACAACCAAAGGTTGGCAGTTCAAACCCACCCAGTGGTACCATGGAAGAAAGGCCTAGTTATCTGTTTCTGTTAAGATTACTGCCAGGGAAACTCTATAGAGTTGTGATATTCTGTAACACATGGGGTTTCCATGACTTTGAATAGACATGAAGGCAACAAGTTTGTTTGCTTTTGGCCTAGTCTTGTGCTATCTTTACGATCATTAATATGTTTGAGTCCATTGTTGTAGTTAATATCAATCCATCCCACTGATGGTTTTCCTCATTTACACTGACCTTCTGCTTTATTAAACATGATAGCTTCCCCAGTGATTAGTCTTTCCTGATGCCATATCCAAAGTAAATAAATCAAAGTCTTGCCATCCTCTTTTCTAAGGAGCATTCTGGTTGTATTTCCTTTAGAATTGATTTGTTCATTCTTCTAGCAGTCCACAGTATATTTAGCATTCTTCATCAATGCCATACTTTGAATTAATCAATTATTTTTGTTTTTCTTTTTATTGTCCCATTTCATATGTACATGAGGTAATTGAAAAGACCATGGCTTGTGTCAGTACATCTTAGTCATTGCTATCTAGTTATCTAGTTCTGCTATAGCAGAAATATCACAAGTGGATGGCTTTAACAAACAGAAATTTATTCTCTCACAGTTTAGACTAGAAGTCCAAATTCAGGGTGCCAGCTCTAGGGGAAAGCTTTCTCTGTCAACTCTAAAGGAAGGTCCTTGTTGCCTTTCAAAATCTGTGGCCCCAACATTCCTTGGAGATATCTATGTGTCTTAGCATCAATCTTCCCCTGGGTCTAGGAGATTCTCAGCATAGGGACCCTGACTTCAAAGGACACACTCCATTCCTGGTTCTTCTTTTTGGTGGTAGTAGTGCTCTGATATCTGCTTGATTATTTAATCCCTTTTATATCTCAAAAGAGATTGACTGAAGATGCAACCTAATCCTCACTCATTAAAATACAAACTAAGAAAACCAAACCCACTGCTATTGAGTCAACTCCAACTCAAACCCATTGGGTTTCCAAGGCTGTAAATCTTTATGGAAGTAGATTGTATCATCTTCTTCCCACAGAGAAGCTGATGGGTTTAAACTGCTGATCTTTAGGTTAGTAGCCAAATGCCTTACATGCTATGCCACCAGAACTCCTTACTCATTAACATAAGCACCTGTAATCCTACTTCATTAACATCATAGAATTAAAGATTTACAACACATAGGATAATTACATCAGATCACAAAATGGAGGATAATTACATGATACTGAAAATCATGGCCTTGCCAACTTGACACATTTTTTTGGGGGGACACAATTCAATCCATAGCAGTCATCAAAGTGACATCTTTGCTTTTAAAATTTTAAAGAAGTCTTTTTTTGTAGCTTATTTGTCTATTATATATTTTATCATTTGATTTCTTGACTGCTGCTTCCATAGATGTTGAGTGTTGATTCAAAAGAATGAAATCATTGTCAATTTCATTTTTTTCTTCTACCTGTGTATATATCTATCACTACAACTAGCATAATACTCAATGTATTAAAGTATCAATAGCTTAATACTTAATGATGAAAGACAAGATCATTTCCCCATAAGATCTGGAACAAGATAAAGATTCTCACTCTCACTACATATATTCAACATTGTACTGAAGGTTGTGCTATATAGCAAGAAAAAGAATTAAAAACACAGATTTGAGAGGCAAAAGCAAACCTGTCTTTAATCTCAGTCAACATGATACTGTATACCAAAAATCCTAAGGAATCTGCAAAAATCTTCTAATATAATAGATGAATTAAGCAAGGCTACAAGAAAAAGGTCAATATACAAGCAACAATTGTATGTTTATATCATACTCACTGCCATCAAGTTGGATCCAACTCATAGCAACCCCTCCTTGGGTTTCTGAGGCAGTATCACTACAGAAGTAGATTTCCCAGTCTTCCTTCCAAGGTTTATATCATAGCAATGGACAATTGAAAAGTAAAATAAAATAATACTCTTTACTGTGGCTTCCAAAACCATGAAGGACTTAGTGATAAATAGTAGAAAATATGTTCAAGATATGTATGCTAAAACTATAAAATATTCATAAATAACTGAAGATATATATATCATATTCATGGATTAGAAGATTCAATAATCCACTCCTCACTTATTGACATGGTTAGGCTCCAAAGGCTAGGTCAGTAATATTATGTGAAAATGGAGGATGACCGCATGAGATTACAAAATGGAGGATGGCTACATTACATACCTGCCAAATTAAATCATTACATAACTTCCAAACCACAGAGGAGCATGGCCCAGTGAAGTTGACACATAACCTTAACCAACACAGCAAGCACTATTCTGACCTCATACCTCAATGTTCATTACTGCCAGATGTACGTTGTTAATGTGCAAAACTGTCAAATAGCAGATTTTTTACTATTGTCATAAATGTAAATATTGTATAATGAGATAACTGATAAGTGAAAAGTAGAAGTATTATTATTCTCTTCAAATTCATCAGTGGACTCAAAATAATTCCAATAAAAATATTATTAAGATTTTTTTTGGTAGAACTTGACAGATTTTTTGAAAAAAAATTGTATGGAAATGCAAAGGACTTCTGAAAATGTTGAGCTAGGTCTGAAGACTTATGCTACTTAATTTTGAGTCTTACAATACAATTATAGTAACTAAAATTATATGATATTTGTATATCAATAGACATATAGGAAAAAGGAACAGAATCAGTCTAACTATAAACCATATGCATTTGTTATTTATAATTTTGACAAAGTTATTTAATGGGAAAAAAGATTTTTTTCAGGAGATGGTGATGGAATGACTGGATATCATGGAAAATGTGAGCAACTCTTTTCTTATGTCACATATAAAGTGAAATACAGCCCTAAATGTAAAAGCTAAAGCTATAAATCTTTTACAAGAAAACATAGGAGAAAATCTTGTCTTTGTGACTTTGTGGTAAGTTAAGGTTCTTAGAAATGATACAAAGAGAATGACCCATAAAATAACAATGAAACATCAATAAACTGGATTTCATCATAATTAAAAACTTCTGCTCTTTCAAAGACATCTTAAAGAAAATGTCAGAAAATATTTGTTAAATATATATCTGACAGAGGATTTGTGCCAAGAATATATACAAAGCTCACAACACAATAATAAAAAGAAAAACACTGCTATTAAAAATGTGCAAGTGTTTTGAAGTGATGTCACAAAGATGATGCATAAATGGCCAATAAGCACATAAAAAGGTATTTTATATTATTGGTCATCAGAGAAATGAAGATTAAAACTACCTTGAGATACTATTCTACTCCTATTAGAATGGTAAGATTATAAAGATTGATAATATCAAGTCTTGACTGAGAAGCAGTGAAGTAGCACAGCTGAACTCTCATACTTCACTGGTTAAGAATGTAAAATGGTACAATCACTTTGCAGAACAGTCTGAAAATCTCTTAAAAAGTTAATCAACTGTTTTCTACATGACTCAGCAATTTAACTCTAGATATTTACTCAAGAGAAATAAAAACACACGTTCACATAAAAATGAATACAGGTATTCACAGCAGCTAAAAACTGAGAAAAGTTCAACTATCTATCAAGCAATGAATGGGTAAACAAAATAGATACAAAACACTATAAGCAATAAAAAGGAATGAATTACTGGTACACATAAAATTTGCATGAATTTGAAAAGTATTATATTGTACAAAAGAAAGGAGAAACAAAGTACATACTGTGGGATTCTGCTTCTCTGAAACTGTAGGAAAAAATTTAGGCTATAATGACAGAGCTCTGGTAGCATAGTGCCTAAGGCACTTGACTGCTAACCAGACTGCTTCTTGGAAGGAAGGTTGGGCATTCCTACTTCCGTAGTGATACTGCCTCGAAAACCCAAGGAGGGGTCGCTATGAGTCGGGGCCGACTCGATGGCAAATAACAACAACAACATAATGACAGAAAGCAGATAAGTAATTTCCTAAGGTTAGGAGCGGATTAATTGATTGAATGGCATCAAAGGGGAACATTTTTGGTGTGCTCAAATGTTTTATATCTTAATTTTTTTTTATGTGTAAATTATACCTCAATAGTGTTGATTTTTAAAATTATCACTATGTACACCAGAGAAGATGTGCTCACAGAAGAAACTTGCAAAGAATACAAAGAAATCAAATGTCACGAGAGATGGTTAGTAGATATAGGATCGAGAATATACTGCACTATAGACAATAAAACAATATGAAAGAAATCTTAAAATAGTTTAAAAATGTTCAATGGCACAAAAGAAAGCACAATGCTTTAATAAAAACAATTGAGATAGATTTGAGAAAGAACAAAATAGAAATGCTATAAATTTAAAAAATTCCAAATAAAATCAGGGATTTGGGGCATATATTATATTTCTGTGGAGTGAGATATATATTTATGTATTAAACTCACCAAAAATCTTATCAGTTTATTTGAGAAAATACAGGTATTTTATGGTCCTTTCCAATTTGTACTTTCTTAAAAAATAACTCTCCGTGATATAGACTGTAATGTAGAATGTAGGACTGTTTAAAACACAGCTAATAATATGTTTATATGTTACTAGTGCGTGCTGGTAAGGCAGGTGTACAACCATTAGGTGAATATTTGTGAGGAACGTTTTATACCACATACTCTGATCAAAAACCATATAAATCTACTACTATTGATTCAATTCTGACTCATGGTGACAGTAAACAACAGAGTAGAACTGCCTCATAGGGTTTCAAAGGCTGTACATCTTTACAGAAGCAGCCTTGTTTCATCTTTCTGCCATGGAATTGTTGTTGTTATTATTGTTAGGTGCCATTGAGTTGGCACCGACTAATAGCAAACCTATGTACAACAGAACGAATCAGTGCCTGGTCTTGCACCAGCTTCACAATCCTTGCTATACCTGAGCCCATCATTGCAGCCACTATGTCAATCCACCTCGTTGAGGGTCTTCCCTTTTTTGCTGACCCTCCATTTTACCAAATATGATATCCTTCTCCAGGGAATGGTCCCTTCTGACAACATGACCAAAGTAGGTGAGATGAATTCTGGCCATTCTTGCTTCTAAGGGACATTACAGCTGCATTTCCTCCAGGACAGATTCATTGGTTCTTCCTGCAATCCATGATACTTTCAGTATTTGCCAACACCACAACCCAAAAGCATCAACTCTTCTTTGGTCTTCCTTATTCATTGTCCAGCTTTCACATGCATATAAGATGATCAAAAACACCATGACTTGGGTAAGGCACACCTTAGTCTTCAAAGAGACATCTTTGCTCTTCAGCACATGAAAGAGGTCTTTTGCAGATTTACCCAGTGCAATATGTCCTTTGATTTCTTGACTGCTACTTCTATTGGTGTTGGCTGTATTGACGGGAAATACAAAATCTTTTACAACTTCAATCTTTTCTCCATTTATCATGATGCTGCTTATTGGTCCCATTGTGAGGATTTTTGTTTTCTTTATGTTGAGCTGTAATCCACACTGCATGCAGACTGCAGTCTTTAACCTTCATCAGTAAGTGCTTCAAGTCTTCTTCGCTTTCAGCAACCAAGCTTATGTCCTCTGCATACTGCAGGTTGTTAATGAGTCTTCCTCCAATCCTGATGCCACATTCTTCTTCATATAGACCAGCTTCTCGGATTATTTGTTCAGCATGCAGGTTGAATAAGCATGGTGAAAGCATACAGCTCAGACATACTCCCTTCCTGATTTTAAACCATGCAGTATCCCTTTGTTCTGTTTGAATGACAGACTCTTGATACTTTCAAGAGTAACTTGGTCTATGTACAGGTTCCTCATGAACATAATTAAGTGTTCTGGAATTCCCATTCTTTGCAATGTTATCAAAAATTTGTTATGACTCACACAGTTGAATGCTTTTGCATAGTCAATAAAACACAAGTAAACATCTTTCTGGTATTCTTTGCTTTCAGCCAAGTTCCATCTGACATCAGCTATGATATCCCTCATTCCACATCTTCTTCTAAATCTAGCTTATATTTCTGGAAGTTTCCTGTCAATATAATGCTGCAACCATTATTGAATTATCTTCAGCAAGATTTTACTTGCATGTGATATTAATGATATTGTTCGATAATTTCCAATTTCTGTGGGATAACCTTTCTTTAGAATGGGTACAAATATGGATCTCTTCCAGTCAGTTGGTCAGGTAGCTGTCTTCCAATTTTCTTGGTATAGATGAGTAAGTGCCCCCAGCATGGCATCCACTTGATGAAACATCTCAATGTGTATTCTGTCGATTCCTGGAGACTTGTTTGTTGCCAACTCCTTCAGTGCAGCTTTGACTTCTTCCTTCAATACCATTGTTCTTGATCATATGTCACCTCCTGAAATGGATGAATATTGACCAATTCTTTTGACACAGTGACTCTGTATACTATGTGTGCAAACTTAATGGGATATATATAGTAAAATATACAAATATATATATTTTTTGTATATATATATAATCTATATATAGTATGTTGTTGTTGTTGTTATGTGCCGTCGAGTCGGCCCTGACTCATAGCGACCCCTCCTTGGGTTTCCGAGGCAGTATCACTACG
>NW_006921692.1:9045387-9060536 GCF_000298275.1 Orycteropus afer afer
TGTTAAACGAATTTCAAGCCAAGGAAGTCACTCCCCTGGCAATTCCTTTTAATCCCCTGACAATTATGTCAAGGAGAAAGTCTCAATTTGGTGCTGTTGTTGTTGTTGTTATGTGCCGTCGAGTTGGACCCGACGCATAGCGACCCCTCCTTGAGTTTCCAAGGCAGTATCACTACGGAAATAGATTGCCCCATCTTCCTTCCGAGGAGTGGCTGGTGGGTCTCAACCACCAGCTTTCTGGTTAGCAGTCAATCGCCTTAGGCACTACACTACCAGAGCTCCCTAATTTGGTGCTAGCACATCCTAATGCCTCTATAATATTTCCTTTTCTTTCTCTTCTTTTTACAATGAGAAGCTCAATCAGAATCAGAGACTATGGCAGAAAATGGTATCAATCAAAAAAAGTTTTAAATATTACTTACTTTGTGTGTTTTATTGTTGTTAGCAGCCATCAAATTGCTTCTGACCCATATCTACCCTATTGACAACAGAACGAAATACTGCCTGATCACGTGTTATCCTCACAATCACTGTCATGTTTGAGCACATTATTGCAGCCACTGTGTCAACCCATCTCGTTGAGGGTTTTCCTGGTTTTTGAGGACCCTCTACTTTTCCAAGCATCATGGTTCTTTTCCAGGGTCTGGTTCCTTCTGATAGCATGTCCAAAGTATGTGGGACGAAGTCTCAACATCTTCACTTCCAAGGAGTATTCTGGTTGTACTTCTTCCAAGAGAGATTTGTTCATTCTTTTGGTGGTCCATGGTAAATTCAATATTCTTCGCCAACACCATAAATACATTAATTCTTCTTCGGTCTTCCTTATTCATTGTTCATATTTCACATGGATATGAGATTATTGCAAATACCATAGCTTGGGTCAGGGGCACCTTAGTCCTCAAAGGAAAATTTTCCCTCTCTAACATTTTGAAGAGGTCTTTTGCAGCAGATTTGTTCAGTACAATACATCATTTGGTTTCCTGATTGCTAGTTCCATGGGCACTGACTGTGGATCCAAGTAATATGAAATGCTTGACAACTTGAATCTCTTCTCCATTGATCACAAAGTCACTTACTGATCAAGTTGTGAGGATTTTGGTATTCTTAATGTTGAGGTAAGGAGCTCTGGTGGCAAAGTGGTTAAAGCATTTGGCTGCTAACCATAAGCTTAGCAATTTGAACTCGCTAGTCACTCTGGGAGAGAAAAATGAGACAGCCTTCTGTAAAGATTCATTATTGTTGTTGTTAAGTGCCATTGAGCCATCTCCAACTTACAGTGTCCCCAGGCACAGCAGAATGAAACACTACCCAGTCCTGTGCCAGACTCATGATCCTTGCTATACCTGAGGCCAACATTGCAGCCACTGTGTCTATCCATCTTGTTGAGGGCTTTCCCCTTCTTTATTGACACTCCACTTTACCAAGCATGATATTCTTCTCCAGGGAATTGATCCTTCTGACAACATGACCAAAGTAGGTGAGACAAAATCTGGCCATTCTCATTTCCAAGGAGCATTTGAGCTGTACTTCTTCCAGGACAGATTTGTTAGTCCTGCTAGCACACCATGGTATTCTTGGCATTCTTCTCCAAAACTACAACTCACTCAAAAGCATCAACTCTTCTTTGGTCTTCCTTTTTCATTGTCCAGCTCTCACATGTATAAGAGACAATTGAAAATACCATGGCTTGGGTTAGGGATACCTTAGTCTTCAAGGATGCATCTTTGCTCTTCAGCACTTGAAAGAGATTTTTTTTTGCAGCAGATTTGCCCATTCAATACATCATCTGATTTCTTGACTGCTGCTTCCATTGGTGTTGATTGTAGAACCACGTAATACGAAATCCTTGACAACTTCAATCTTTTATCCATCCACCATGAAGCTGTTTATTGGACTAGTTGTTAGGATTTTTCTTTTCTTTATATTGAGGTATAATACATACCACAAACTGTAGTCTTTAATCTTCATCATTAAGTGCTTCAAGCCATCCTCACTTTCAGCAAGCACAGTTGTGTCATTTGCATATCACAGATTGTTAATGAATCTTCCCCCAATTCTGATGCCACATTCTTCATATAATCCAGCTTCTCGGATTATTTGCTCAGCATACAAATTGAATGAAAGGATACAACCTTGACACACTCCTTACTTGATTTTGAACCATGCAATATCCCCTTGTTCTGTTCAAATGACAGCCTCTTGGTCTATGTACAGGTCCCTCATGAGTACAATAAAGTGTTCTGGAATTCCCGTTCTCAATGTTATCCATAATTTGTTATGGTCCACACAATCAAATGCTTTTGCATAGTCAATAAAACATAAATAAACATCTTTCTGGTATTGTTTGCTTTCAGCCAAGATCCATCTGACATCAGCAATGATATCGCTCATTCCACATTTTCTTCTTAATCTAGCTGCATTTCTGGAAGCTGTCAATATATTGCTGCAAAGGTTTTTGAATTATATTCAGTAAGATTTCACTTGCATGTGATATTAATGACATTGATTGATAATTTCCACATTCTGTGGCATCACCTTTCTTTGGAATGGGTACAAATATGGATCTCTTCCAGTCAATTGGCTAGGTAGCTGTCTTTCAAATCTCTTGGCATAGCCAAGTGATTGCCTCCAGTGGGGCATCCATTTGTTGAAACATCTGTAAAGATTTACACCCTTGGAAATCCTATAGGGCAGTTCTACCCTGTCCTACTGGGTCGCTATGAGTCATAATTAACTTGGTGGTGGTTTAGTTTCTGGTTTAGCTTAGTGTGTAATTCATACCGAAAGCTGTAGTCTTAGTGCTGCATCAGTAAGTGCTTCAAGTTCTTTTCACTTTCAGGAAGGAAGTTGTGTTACCGCATATTGCAGATTGTAATGGGTCTTCCTCCAATCCTGATGCTTCATTCATCTCTATAGTGCAACTTCTCGGATTATTTGTTCAACATACAGATTAAATAAATATGGTGAAAGAACAGAAACATGTCACACACCTTTCCTCTTTTTAAATCATACAGTATCCTCTTGTTCTTTTTGAATGACTACCTCTTTTTCTATGTATAGGTTCCTCAAGCACACAACAAAGAGTTCTGGAATTCCCATTCTTTCCAATGTTATCCATATTTGTTATGATCCACACAGCCAAATGCCTTTGTATAGTCAATAAAATAAAGGTAAATATTTTTTCTGGTATTCTGTGCTTTCAACCAGGATCCATCTGCTACCTGTAGTAATATCCTTCATTCCATGGCCTCTTCTGAATCTAGCTTCAACTCCTAGTAATTTCCTGTTGATGTACTACTTTAATCACTCTTTAATTATCTGAAGCAAAACTTTACTTGTGTATGATGTTAATGATACTGTTGAATAATTTTTGCATTTTGTTGGATCACTTTTCATTAGAATAAACGCAATGTATGGATCTCTTCCAGTTGGTTGGCCTATCTTCCAAATTTCTTAGTATAGATGCATTAGCACTTTCAGCTTTGTATCCACTGTTGAAACATCTCAATTGGAATTCCCTCAATTTCTTGAGCCTCATTTCCTACCAATGTCTCCAGTACAGCTTGGACTCCTTCCTTCCGTATCATCGGTTCTTGATCATACACTACCTCCTGAAGTGGTTGAATGTTGATCAATTCTTTTTGGTACAGTGACTGTTTATGCCTTCCATCTTCTTTTGATGCTTCCTGTATTGTTCTATTTTTTTGCCCATAGAATCCTACAATATTTCTACTCCAGGCTTGAACTTTTTCTTCAGTTCTTTTAGCTGAAATTGTTCTTCCCTTTTGGTTTTCTAACTCCAGGTCCCTGCAAATTTAATTATACAGCTGACCCTTGAACAATATAGGTTTGAATTGCATATTGAACTTATACATGATTTTTTTCCCCAAGACATAGAGCTTGGAGAAATTCAAGAGCTAACAGGCAGCACACCAGAAGAATTAACAGGAAATGACTAGTTGGAGATGAGTTCATCTAAACCAGTGCCAGACAATAAGGGATAAGACATAGAAGAAGCAGTGCAGGAAAACAAATTGACATTAGATAACCTTGCAGAAAGGTTTTAATTATTCAAGACCTGCTTTTGACTTCTTTTATAATATGGACCTTTGTATGATATGGGCACTGAAACTAAAGAAAATGGTGGAAGAAGGATTGATAACTATATAGAAACATTTATATATGAGTGTGTATATATATATATATATATATGCACATTTCTATATGTATTTCTATATATATATATAAATGTTTCTATAGAAACATTTATATGTGTGTATATATATATGTACATGTTTCTATATATATTTCTATATTTCTTGCACCATTTACTTCAGTTTTAATGCCCACATCATACAATGGTCCATATCATAAAAGAAGTCAAAAACAGTCTTAAACAATTGGAAACTTTCTGCTAGATTGTGTAATGTCCATTTGTTTTCTAGCACTGCTTCTTCTACATTTTTAGAGAAATCAAAAAGGAAAAGTCAGACAGAAATTATGATAAATATCTGTAAAGTTACATTGAGTGTGCATGCCTCTTCTGTCTTCCCTTCCACTGCCTTTACCTCTTCTGCCTCTGCCACCTCTGGGACAACATGACCAACCCATTCACTTTCTCCTTCTGCTCAGCCTATTCAATATAAAGATGATGACAATGAAGACTTTGATGATAATCCACTTCCATTTAATGAATAGCAAATAATCATCATGCCATACAATTAACAAACTTACTTCTTGTGTAAGTATATGAGTGTCTTAGTGTGAAAATCTAATAACTGTACAGCAAGAATAGTGTTAATCAACTGTTTATGTTATCAGGAAAGCTTCCAGTCAACAATAAGCTACTAGTAATTACATTTTGAGGAAATCAAAAGTTAAATTTAGATTTTCAACTGCAGAGGGATCAGCACACCCAACTCCCACCTTGTTCAAGGATCAACTGTAATATTTTATTTTTTAAATTTTATTGGACTTTGGGTGAAAATTTACAGAGAAAAATTTGTTTTACATTCAAGAGTTCATGTACATTTGATTTCAAGCCCTGATTACCATCCCCAACCATAACAAACTCTCTTCCCCTCCCATTCCTGTGATCACCCCCTCCCTGTGCCCTTCTTACTATGCACTCCAGTCTGTCAAGCTTTCCCTCCATGTGAGTGTTGTTCCTCTGGTGCCCCATGGCTAACTGCTCTAAGAGGTGTCTCTCCCTAGAGTAGGTGGGTGCATCACCCTGGTGTAAGTGTTCTGCATGTAAGTCTGCTGTTGGGCTGAGAGCCAATCCGTGGGAGTTAGTCCAATCCTAGGCCCAAAGGGTAACCTGAGGTCACAGTCTTGGGGGTTCCATCAGACTCTATCTGACCAGTAATTCTGGTCATTTTTATGTTTTTGAATTTTGTTCCACATTTTCCCTCCCACTCTATGCAGAATCTCCAGGTTTGATCCCTTTCCCAGAAGCTGTCATTGGTAGCCAGGCACCATCTAGTTCTTCTGGTCTCAGTGTCCATCATATCCTTGGACTAATTGTTTCCAGATGCCTTTGATCTTCCTCACTCTTCTTTGTTTCAGATGAGAGGATACCAATAGTTCTATCTCAGATGGCCATTCATTTAAGACCCTAGTTGCTACTCACCAAAGTAGGTTGTGGAACAAGATTTTTATGTACTATGTTGTGCCAATTGAGCTTGGTGTCCCCCAAGACTATGGTCTTGAGTGGGCAGGCCCAGTGATTCTCTCTCTCAAGGTGGATGGTTGTCTCTGAGAGGTTACTCCAACTCTGTCTTCTGTTGCTTCTGTAATATGTGTGGCTAATTTTGTAGCACAAGTGCATATGTAAGATTATCTTCATCTAAATCTATCCTTGGTCTAGGATGTATTCCTCCATTGCTGACCTCCATCTGATCTCACTTGCTTATGCACTTATCTGTAGCCTTGTGTTTGGTGTTAGTGCTAATGTAGTATTGTGCATATACTATTATTTGCCTCTCTTGTCTATATGTTATGTGCACATTTCAGTGTCTTTCTCTCCCTAGTGTCATCATGTCAGTCACAGACTCTTTCCATACCATCTCTTTCCTCACCCAAATCAACATGTGAGCCCTAACTAGACTGAAATTTTCCTTCCCTTTCCTTCCCATCCTCGGTAACCAACAAAGTGAGTTTCCTTCCCTAAGTAAACCTTTCCTTGACTTTTTACAATAATGGACTCATATAATATTTGTACTCCTGCAATTGTTTTATTTCACTTAGCATAATTTATCCACGTAGTGAGATGACTCATGGATTCTTCATTATTCTTTAATATAGAATAGTATTCCATTATGTGAATGTACCATAGTTTGGTTATCTATTCAGCTGTTCGGTTGATGGGCATTTAGGTTGTTTCCATCTCTTTGCTGTACTAAATTGTGCTGCGATGAACATGGGTGTGCATAAGTCTGTTCATGTCCTGTATCTCATCTCTTTAGGATATATTCCTAGTAATGGAATTGCTGGATCAAATGGTATTTCTATTTTCAGTTTTTTAAGGAAATACCCTATATCATTTTCCACAATGATTGTACCATTTTGCAGTCCTACTAGCAGTGTATGAGAGTTCCAATCTCTCCACAACATCACCATCATATCAATTGTTATTTTCTGTCTTGTTGAACTATGTTATTATTGCTGGAGTTGGATGATATCTCATTGTTGTTTTGACTTGCATCTCTCTAATGGCTAATGATTGTGAACATTTCCTCATATGTTTGTTGGCTCCCAGTATATCATATTTAGTGAAGTGTCTGTTCATGTCCCTTGTCCATTTTTGAATTGGATTGTCTGTTTTTTTTGGTGTCGTAGTGTTGAAGTTTTCTATAAATTTTAGCGATAAGTCCCTTGTCATATATGCCATAGCCAAATATTTTTTTCCTAATCTGTAGGTTCTCTTTTTACTCTTTCAGAGAAGTCTTTGGATGCACATAAGAATTTAATTTTTAAATCGTCCCAATCATCTAGCTTCTCTTCCACTGCCTCTGCATTTTGGGTTATGCTTGATGGTCTATTTATGCTGCAAATTAAGGCCCCTAGATTTGCCTCTATTTTACCTTTGATGAGCTTTATAATTTTGAGTTTTACATTGAAGCCTTTGATCTAGCTTGAGTTTGTTTTGTGTATGGGCCAAGGTATGGGTCTTGTTCCTTTTTTCTGCAAGTGGATATCCAATTTTGCCAGCACCATTTTTAAAGAGGCTATCTCTCCTCCATTTAATGGATTTTGGCCCTTTGCCAAAGATCAGCTGTCCATAGATGGATGGGTCTATTTATGGGTTTTTGATTCTCGTCCTTTGATCTGTCTATCATTGTATCAATATCACATTCTTTTAACTGTGGCAGTATAGTAGGTTTTGAGGTCTGGGAGTGTGAGACCTCCTACTTTGTTTTTCTTCTTCAGCAGTGCTTTGTTTATCTGAGGTTTCTTTCCTTTCCATAAGAAATTAATAATTGTTTTTTTCATATTCTTAAAAAATATTGATTATATCTGAACTGGGATTACATTAAATGTACAGATTGCTTTGTATAATATTGACATTTTCACAATATTCAGTCTTCCTATCTCTGGTGGTGTAGTGCTTAAGGCATCTGACTGTTAACCAGAAGGCTGGCTGTTCAGACCCACTAGCCACTCCTCAGAAGGAAGACTGTGTGATCTACTTCCATAGAGATACTGCCTTGGAAACCCAAGGAGGGATCACTATGAGTCAGATCCAATTTGATGGCAGGGAGTTTGGTTTTTGGTTTTATCCATGAACAAGGCAAGTTCTTCCATTTATGTAGATCCTTTGTAGTTTCTTGTAGTAGTGTTTTGTAGTTTTCTTTGTATAAGTCTTTTGTGTCTCTGGTAAAGTGTATTTTTAAATATTTTATCTTTCTGATAGGTATTGTAAATGGTATTGGTTTTCCTTTTCAGAGATCTCTTTGTTGATGAAGAGGAATCAAACTGATTTTTGTATGTTGACCTTGTATCCTGCCACTGTGCTGAACCTTTCTATTAGTTTCAGTGATTTTTTTGCTGAGTCTCTTGATTTTTCTATGTATAGGATCATGTCATCTGCAAATAGAGATAGATTTACTTCTTCTTTGACAATTTGGATGCCTTTTATTTCTCTTTCTTGCCTTATTGCCCTGGCTAGGACTTCCAATACAATGTTAAACAGAAGTGACGATAGAGGAGGCATCCTTGTCTGGCTCCCACTAACAAGGGGTATGTTTTGAGTCTTTCTCCATTAACTATAATGTTACCTATTGGCTTTGTGAATATGCCCTTTATTATGTTGCAGATTTTCCCTTCTATCCTTATCCTGCTGATAGTTCTGGGCAGGAATGGATGTTGTATTTCATCAAATGCCTTTTCTGTGACTATTGATATGATCATATGGTTCTTTTGTTTTGTTTATGTGGTGGATTACATTGATTGTTTTTCTGATGTTGAACCATCTTTGTATACCTGGTATGAATTCCACTTGTCTACTTATTCATGATGTATTATTATTATTATATGATATGTTGTTGGAGTTTGTTAGCTAGGATTTTGTTGAAGATTTTTGTATTTATATTCATGAGAGATAGTGGTCTGTAGTTTACCTTTTTAATGGTGTCTTTCCCTGGTTTTGGTATCAGTATTATGCTTGCTTCATAAAATGAATTTTGGAGTATTCCATTTTTTTCCATGTTCTAGAATAGTTTGAGGAGCATAGGTGTCAATTCTTCCTTGAATGTTTGGTGAAATTCTCCAGTGAAGACATCTGGGCCAGGACTTTTTTTTTGAAGGTTGCTTTTTTATAACTTGTTCAATTTCTTCTTTTTGTTATGGGTCTTTTCAAGTA
This sequence comes from Orycteropus afer afer, assembly GCF_000298275.1. Classification (NCBI taxonomy): domain Eukaryota; kingdom Metazoa; phylum Chordata; class Mammalia; order Tubulidentata; family Orycteropodidae; genus Orycteropus; species Orycteropus afer. The sequence goes on from NW_006921692.1 coordinate 9,054,251, forward strand.
TTCTATCTCTGACTGGCATAGTTTAGGTAGGTCTTGTATTACTGGAAACTTGTTTATCTCTTCTGGTTCTCAATTCTGTTGGAGTATAGTTATTCATAATATTCTGTTATTATCTTTTTTATTTCAGTTGGTTCTGTTGTGATGTCACCCTTTTTGTTTATTATTCGTGTTATGTGCATCTTCACTTACTTTACCTTTGTTAAATTTGCGAGTAGTTTGTCAATTTTGTTAATCTTTTTGAAGAACGAGTTTCTTGTTTTGTTGTTTCTATTGTTTTTTGTTTGTTTTCTGTTTTGTTTATTTCTGCTCTGATCTTTATTATTTCCTTATTCCGGATACTATATGTTTCTTTTGTTGCTCTTTTACTAATTGTTGGAGTTGTAGAGTTAGAGTGTTTTCTCTTTTTTTGATGTGTGCATTTATTGCTATAAATTGACCTCTGAGTATTGCTTTCACTGTGTCCCATAGCTTTTTCTAAGTTGTATCTTCAGCTCATTTGTTTCTATGAATTTTTTTATTTCACATTTTCTTTTGTTACCCAGTAGTTTTTGAGCAGTGTACCATTTTATTTCCACATATTTGATATTTTTTCCTTGATCTCCCTACTAGTGATTGTGATGTGAGAAGATGTGTTGTAATATTTCAATATTTATTTATTTATTTATTTATTTACCTTTGAGGCTTGTTCTGTGGTCTAACATATGGTCTATTCTGGAGAATGATCCATGTGCATTGGAGAAGAATGCATATTGTGTTTTGTTGGGTGGAGTGCTCTGTACATGTCTATGAGGTCAAGTTGGTTGATTGTGTTGTTGAATTCTTCTGTATCTGTGTTGAATTTTTTTCTAGTTATTCTGTCTCTCCTTGAAAGTGATGTGTTAAAGTCTCCTACTGCTATTGTACAGGTGTCTATTTTCCTTACAATTCAGTTAATATTTACACATTTTGGAGTACTTTCATTGGGTACATAGATATTAAATATGGTGATGTCTTCTTGGTAAATTGCATCATAAAATGTCTTTATCCCTTTTGCTGTTTTTTATTTTGAAGTCTATTTTATCAGAAATTAATATTGCCACTCCTGCTTTTTTTGGTTACCATTAACTTGGTATATTTTTTCCACCCCTTAATTTTTAATTTGTTTTTATCTTTGTGTCTAAGGTGGGTCTCTTGTAGGCAGCATATCAATGGGTCCTCTTTTCTTATCCAATCTGCCAGTTTCTTTCTCTTGAGTGATGTATTTAGTCCATTCACACTGAGTGCAATTAGTGATAGATATGAATTTATTGCTGTCATTCTGTTGTGTTTTTTGTTGTGTTGTTGGTGATTTCCTTGTTCCAAATATTTTTCTGTACTGAGGTCATTTTGTTATCAGGTGTTTCTTCTCTTTTCTTCATTATTGTTGGTTTTGTGCTTGCCAAAGCCATATGTTTTCCTTCCTTCTGGGTTTGTTTAGGGGGATTGTTAGTTTTCTTTGTGGTTACCCTGAAGTAAATTCTTATCTCCTTAAGTTTGGAACAGTCAGTTCTATAAGTACATTGTCCTGTCTTCCTCTTCATTTGGAAGTTTTGTATTTAAACTTTTATTCCCTCTATTTCCTTTGTTGCTGGTGTCTTCTGCAGATTGACTTCTTTATTTCTCTGTGTACATTATTTTATGAGCTTATTTTGAGCATCTATTTCTGGTTTGGTTTCTAAGTGGTGATGTCAAGTGTCCTGATTTTAATTTGTTGTTCTCTGTTGTGTGTTCTCTATTGGAAGGATTCTCTTTAGCATTTTTTTTTTTTTTTTTTTTTGTAGAGTTGGTCTGGTTTTCACAAATTCCCTTCATTTCTGTTTGTCTGAGAATGTCTTGATTTCACCCTCATATTTGAGGGACAGTTTGAATGGATGTATAATTCTTGGTTGGAAGTTCTTTTCCTTCAAGGTTTTATATATGCCATCTGTGTGATTAAGTTTGTGTGTCAACTTGACTGGACCTCATTGAGTGGCTGGGCAGCTGATGTAGTATTCTGCATGATAAGACTATCATCAACTCCATGGTGGAATCTACTGTGAGCAGCTGAGTAGCTGCCTTAGGGATGTGGTCTGCTTCCTGTATATAAGGAGAAGACTTGGGGAAAGGTCTCTCCTTATGGCATGCTTGAACCCTGCATGTAGCTGTGTCATTGTTCAACAGCCTGGCATGCTCTGCTGACTTTGGTACTTTCAATGGACTTGAATTAATGGCCTGCCATGTGGTTTGGTAACATTGGGACTGTGCCTTTTTATGTGTCAACCTTGAGCTTGTCAGTCTCAGCTGCCAGCAGCTGTCTGAGAGAGCCAGCTTCAGTGGGTTGGGAGCAAGAGGCAGAGCTGAAACCCAAAGTTGAGGGGCTTTCACCCAGTCCCTAGAATCTAGCACTGTGAACTTGGATTTAAAGCCTCCAAACTATAAGAGAATAAACTGCTTATTCAAGCCATCCCATTTGTGGTATATTCCTATCAAAGCAGCACTAGGTAACCAGAATACCATCTCAATGCCTTCTTGCCTGCAGAGTTTCTGCTGAGAAACCAGAACTTTGTCTTATTTGTTGTTCATTGTAGGTGACATTTCATTTTTCCTAAGATGCTCCCAAGACTCTTTCTTTGTCTTTGGTTTTGGAGAGTTTGATTATAATATGTTTTGGTGACTTTTTTCTTGGGATCTATCTTGTATGGGGTTTGTTGAGCTTCTTGGGCAGATATCTTTTCTTCCTTCATGATATGGTGGAAATTTTCTGTTAGCAAGTCTTTTACAGTTTTCTCAGTGGGTTTTTTTTTTTTTTTTTTTTCCCTCTCTTCTTGTTCTGGTATTCCAATGAGGTGTACATTGTTTCTTTTCATGTAATCCCATATAACTCTTAGGTTCTCTTCATTTCTCTTAAATATTTGTTCTGATTTTTATTTATACAGGCTGGTGTCAACGGATTTGTCTCATAGTTGGGAAATATGTTATTTAGCCATTTCTAGTCTACTTTTTTTGTCCTTCCTCTGTATTGTCTATCTCTATAATTTTAGTGTTCATCTTCTGGATTTCTAATTGCTGATTTTATGTGAGTTCTAATTGTGTATTTACCTTGCTATTTTGTTCTTAAATGGTTTTTCTTCCAGGGTACTGTCTTCTCATTGATTCTTTTTGTGGTTTATTTGAGCTCTTGAAGAGTCCTGTATATATATATACCTTCTGAATTCCTTCTCAAATAGTGCTATTGCTTATTCTTCTTCCATGACAGATAATCCTTTAGACTGGGCTTTTATTTCTACTGTCTTGTCCTGCTTTTTTGTTTGATTTATTTCAACCTGATTTTATGTTTTACTATATCTGAAAGTGTGGAGCAGGTGTACTTTTTGGTTATTAACTCAGCTGTACTGGGTTGCTCTCCATTCACAGAGTGAATCTCTGTTGTTGTTGTTATGTGCTGTAGAGTCAGACCTGACTCATAGTGACCCCTCCTTGAATTTCTGAGGCAGTATCACTACAGAAGTAGATTGCCCAACCTTTCTTCCAAGGAGTGGCTGGTGGGTTTGAACCACCAGCCTTCTAGTTAGCAGTCAAGTGCCTTAGGCACTATGCTACCAGAGCTATTCTATGTTGGTGGAATCACTGGTGGGGTCATAGGTGCATGTTTCTTTTCATCATGAAGGGGGTTTGGAGTCAGGATGAGCAGGTACTGTCCATTGTCTGTCACTGATTCTGTGAGTTATTATTATTACCTATTGGGTGATGTATTCTGTGTAATAACTCCTGGTGCCTGGTGGTCGTTTAATGTGTTCCTTCTATTGGATGAGGCAGGAGAGAAGAGGAAAAAAGAAAAAGAAAAAAAAAAAAAGGCACTAGTAGTGAATCCCAATTTTCTGCATTTGTGTGACAGTTCAGTCAGTGCTGCCGACACAGGCAATGTAGTTTGTGTCTTCCTGAGATGTCTACTAATGATGTCCTACTGTCAATCAAAGACCCAGAGTTCAAAATCAACAGATTCCAATGGGTAGAGGGCTACTATTTCCTGCTTGGATCAAGAAGTTGCAAAAACCCAGTACCCCGGTCCACTCTGTGCTTGCTAAAAAGGGGTTGTGGAAGACCATTGCTGTGAACTAGCTTCGAGGCTCCGCATACTCAGAGGGAGTGCTTCCCTTTCCCCCACTCCTTCTGGACTCTGCAGCAGCCCAGGCAAAGGCGGGGGTGGGGGGGGCTTGATCTGTTTTCCAGTAATATTATCCTACTCAGCTCCCAAGGTGCTGCCAAAAACTCCCAGTGTGAGTATTCTGAGTTCCCAGTGTCTCTGTGGGTTTTTTTTTCTCCCCCTCCTTTCATCTCTGCTGATCTCTTTTGTATTTCTAATGAGACCTCTCCTTCTCCACCTCTCCATCTCTGCGGGCTAGTCAGGTTTGCTTATTTTTCCTGGTTGTTTAATCTGCTCTTTTTCTTTGCCTTCACTAAATCTGATACTTTGTCTTCTCCTTAGTTGCTCAAAACTCCAGTATCATTATTTCTAACTGCTTTACTTAGTTGGGAGCTCTGGTTGCGTAGTGCCTAAGGCATTTGACTGCTAACCAGAAGGCTGGTGGTTCAAATCCACAAGCCACTTCTCAGAAGGAAGACTGGGCAATCCACTTCCATAGAGATATCACCTTGGAAACCCAAAGAGGGGTCACTATGAGTCAGAATCACCTCAGTGGCAGTGAGGTTTTTTTTTTTTTTTTTTTTATTTTATCTAGTTATTCAGGGACTAAGTTGGTAGAGGGAACAAACGTATGGGTTATAGGTATGACAGCATCTTACCATTCCCTGTAATACTTTACTTTACAGCTGCTCTTTGAAATCTTCTGTTCAGCTCTTTTACTTAAACGTTTCTTCCATTCATTTAGCATTCAAGACCAAGTTTCAAAGTCTCCTCTGGCATCCACTTTGATCTTTTTTTCTTTGGGGTCTTTTTAATGACCTCTTGCTTTCTTCATGTATGATGTCCTTGATGTCACTCCACAACTTGTCTCGTCTTCAGTCACTGGTGTCCAATGCATTAAACCTGTTCTTGAAATGGTCTCTAAATTCAGGTGGGATATACTCAAGGTTATATTTTGGCTCTGGTGGACTAATTTAAATTTTCTTTAGCTTTAACTTGAACTTGTATGTGAGCAATTGATAGTCGGTCCAGAGTGGCCCCCTGGCCTTATTCTTATTTTGGATATTGAGCTTCTCCATCAACTCTTTCCACAGATGTAGTCAATGTGATTTCTCTCTATTCCATGGTGAGGTCCATGTACATAGCTGCTGTTTATGTTGTTTAAAAAAGTATCTGCAACAAATAGGTTGTTGGCCTGCAAAATTCTATTACTCAATCTCCAATGTCATTTCTATCACCAAGGTCACCAAGGTGAGTTCGAACTGCTGAAATGTGGTTTCAGCCAAATGCTTTAACCATTCCCTGAATGGAACTATTACAGTTAAATAATATTAAAAACACAGATTTCTAAAATTGTCACTACCTATTGAGAATATATATATATTTTAAAAAATGGCCTTTCATTTTAAATTTTTTTATATAATAAAAGTGTATTTGTTCTGGTTATCTAGTGCCGCTCTGACAGGAATATACCACAAATGGGATGGCTTGAGAATAAACAGGAGTTTATTCTCTCACAGTTCAGGAGGCTAGAAGTCCGAGTTCAAATTGCCAGGCTCTAGGGGCTGTGTCAAAGCCCCTTGACCTTGGGCTTCAGCTCTGCCTCTTGCTCCAAGCCCAAGAGATGCTAGAGGCATCTCCTCACTTAGGCAGTTACTAGCTGCTAAGGCTAACAAGCCCAAGTTCAAAAAATAAAATGCCACATTCCTGATGTTACCAAACCACACAACAGGCCATTAATTCAAGTTCATTGAAGTCCCAAGGTCGGCAGAGCATGGTAGACTGCTGAACAACAACACGGCTGCATACAGGGCCCAAGCATGCCATAAACTAGAGACTGTTCTCAAAACTGCTACTTATATATGAGAAGCAAACCACATCCCTAGAGCATATACTCAGCTCCTTGTGGGAGATCCCACCATGGAGCTGATTATCAGTCTCATCATGAGGAAAAACTACCACCAGCTGCCCACCCACTCAACCAGGCCCAGCCAAGTTGACACACAAACTTAACCACCACAGTATTCTACTTATAATATGTATTTCCCTTTTCCTGATAAAGTAGATTTTTTTTTTTAAATTGTGATTTGGGTGAAGGTTTACAGAGCAAATTCACTTTCCATACAGCAGTTCACATATACTTTG
>NW_006921692.1:9067656-9081572 GCF_000298275.1 Orycteropus afer afer
GGGCCCAGAAGGTAGGTGGGTGTGGGGGATGGCTGCACCTCCATTCACCAAGCAGATGTGGCGTATAAGAGTAACAAGGGGAATGTGGTACCTTTTCAGTCTTGCAGGTCTGGAGTGTCCTTGGGTTGCTGGAAAGCAGAATATGTTCATAAGCCCCAGAAATCTGCTAGAGCGCTGTCTCTTTAAATATCCAAAATAGTCAAGCCACTTTTAAACCTTCAAAATGGTGGCAACCTCTGGACTGGCAAAAGTCCACAGCTCAGCCGTCTTTCTCTTCACCTTCTACGTTTATTCCCCAGCCACCAGAGCAGTCCTCTGTGCAGTGCCTGGCTAGCACAGCTGATTTTTAGGTTAATTCTTAGGTCCTACCACCACTCGGCACTCTCCAAGCTGTCTGTGCCATCAGGATCATTCAGGATCGCTGCCAGACCGCAGCTCTGTATGTCTCCTTTTTTGGTATTTTCACGTAAATTCTTCTGCTAGTTGGGGTTTAGTCCACTTCTATATCCTTCCCTTCCAGGCTCAGGGGTCCAAGATTATCTTCTGTGTCTGTATTGATTGATTTCCCTTTTCTTTGTTGAAGAGGGTCTGTGCAGTCTTTCTGCCTAGAACTCGATAAAGTAGATTTTAAAGTATAGTAAACAATCACATACTTAATGATGCCTAATAAATATTTTTGCTAAAAATAGTGATATAGCTTCAAAATTTCAATTAGAAGTTTTAGGAAAGAGCTTTACCTGAAAGATAGTTTTACACTTGTCTCTAAATTTATCTTAGTAATAGTTTTTAAAGTCAATCCATATAATATTGTTACTATGTTTTATGATATGTATCCAACATTCATCTGTCAGTTTGTTGTACTGTGGTGTCTTGTTTGTTGCTGTGAGGTTGGAGGTTATGCCACCAGTATTTCAAACACCAGCAGAGTCACCCATCATGGGCAGGTTTCAATGGAGCTTCCAAACTAAGATAGACGTAGAACGAAGGGGCCATCCACTTCTCAAAGAATGGGGCAGTGTAAACCTTATGAATAGCAGTGAAACACTGTCTGATATATTACTGGAAAGCTTTATAAATATCCCTGAGATATTGTCTGATATAATGCCAAAAGATGAGCCCTTCAGGTTGGAAAGCACTCAAAATATGTGAGGGGAAGAGTTGCTTCCTCAAAGTAGAGTTTATCTTAATGATGTGGATGGAGTAAAGTTTTTGCACCTCCATTTGGTGATGTGTCACAACTCAAAATTGGAAAAAACAGCTGCAAACATCCATTAATAATTGAAACATGGAATATACAAAGTATCAATCTAGGAAAGTTGGAAGTTGTCAAAAATGAAGTGGAATATACAAAGATTGATATTCTAACTATTTGGTTAACCAAATGATTAAAGGCATTAGTGAGTTAAAATGGATTGGTTTCGGCCACTTTGAATCAGATCTACTATGATCTACTTTGAATAAGATCTACTATGCCCAGAATGACAAATTGAAGAATAGCATGACCTTCGTTGTTTCAAGATCTATCTTGAAGGACAATGCTGTCAGTGATAGTATAATATCCATATGTCTACAAGAAGGCCAGTTAATACTACCATTACTCAAATTCATGCACCAACCACAAAAGTCAAAGATAAAGAAATGGAAGATTTTTTGACCAATGTTGGTAGTTTGAAATTGACCAAACATTCAATCAAGATATATTATTACTGTTGACTGGAATGCTAAAGTTATAAACAAGAAACACCAGGAGTTGGGAAATATGGCCTTGGTGATAGAAATGACATCAGAGATCGCATGACAGAATTTTGCAAGAACAAGTGACTTATTTATTAGAAATACATTTTTCCAACAACATAAACAGTGGCTATAAACATAGACCTCACCAGATAGATTACACAGGAATCAAACTGATGACATCTATGGAAAGAGGTAATGAGGAAGCTCAATATCTTCAGCCAAAACAAGGACAGGAGCTGACTATGGAACAGGCCATCAATTGCTCACATACAAGTTCAAGTTGAAGCTGAAAACAATTAAAAGAAGTTCACAAGAGCCAAACTATGACCTTGATTATATACCACCTGAATTTAAAGATCATCTGAAGAACAGATTTGACACATTAAACACCAATGACTGAAAACCAGAGGAATTGGAATGACATCAAGAACATCATGTATGAAGGAAGTAAAAGGTCATTAAAAAGACAGAAATGGAAGAAAAGACCAAAATGGATGTCAGAAGAGACTCTAAAACTTGCCATTGAATGGAGAGTAGCTAAAACAATTGGAAGAAATGACAAGATAGAAGAGCTGAACAGGATTTCAAAGAGCAGCTTGAGAAGACAAAATAAGCTATTATAATGAAATGTGCAAAACCCTAGAGTTAGAAAACCAAAAGGGAAGAACATGCTTGACATTTCTCAAGGTGAAAGAAGTGAAGAAAAAATTCAAGCCTCAAATTGCAATACTGAAAGATTCTATGGGCAAAATATTGAATGATGCAGGAAACATCAAAAGAAGATAGAAAGAATACAAAGTCATCATACCAAAAATAACTGGCTGATGTTCATCTATTTCAGAATATGGCATATGATCAAGAACCCAGGGTATTTAAGGAAGAAGTTGAAGCTGCACTGAAGGATCTGGTAGAAAAACAAGGCTCCAGGAATTGACAGAACATGCATTGGGATGTTTCAGCAAATGGATGCAGCACTGGTCTATGCTAAGAAACTTGGAAGACAGTTACCTGTCCAACTGACTGGAAGAGATCCATATTTGTAACCATCCCAAAGAAAGGTGATCCAACAGAATGTGGAAATTATTGAACAATATCATACACAAGTAAAATTTTGTTGAAGATAATTCAAAAAAAGATAATTCCAGAAATGCAAGCTGGATTCAGAAGAGGATGTGAAATGAAGGATATCTTGCTGATGTCAGATGGATCTTGGCTGAAAGCAAAGAATACCAGAAAGATGTTCACTCGTGTTTTATTGACTATGCAAAAACATTTGACTGTATGTATCAGAACAAATTATGGATAACAATGGGAAGAATGTGAATTTCAGAACAATTAATTGTGCTCACAAGGAACCTGTACATAGACCAGGAGGTTGTCGTTCAAACACAACAAGGGGATACTGCATGGTTTCAAATCAGGAAAGGAGTGCATTAGGGTTGTATCCTTTAATCTACTTATTCAATCTGTATGCTGAGCAAATAATCTGAGAACATGGACTACATGAAGAATGCAGCATGAGGGTTGGAGGAAAACTCACTGACAATTTTCAGTATGTAAATGACACCACCTTTCTTGATGAAAGTGAAGATGACTTGAAGCACTTACTGTTGAAGATTAAAGATTATAGTCTGTAGTATGGATTGCACCTCAACATAAAGAAAACAAAGATCTTAACAACTGGACCAATAAGCAACATCATGATAAATGGAGAAAATATTGAAGCTGTCAAAGATTTCATATTACATGATTCCACAATCCACACCAGTGGAATCAGCAGCCAAGAAATCAGACAACATACTGCACTGCATAGGTCTCTACCTATAGAACTTTTTCAAGTTCTGAAGAGCAAAGATGTCTCTTTGAAGACTAAGAGATACCTAATCCATGCCATGGCATTTTCAGTAGCCTCCTATGCATTTGAAAGCTGGACAATGAATAAGGAAGACCTTAGTTGATGCTATTGAGTTGTGGTGTTGGCAAAGAATACTGAAAGTGCTATGGACTGCCAGAAGAATGAACAAATCTGTACTGGAAGAAGTGCAGCTGGAATGCTCCTTTGAAGCAACAATGGCAAGAATTCTCCTCACTTACTTTGGTCATGTTGTCAGAAGGGACCATTCCCTGGAGAAGGATATCATGCTGGGTAAAGTGGAGGGTCAGCAAAAAAGGGGAAGGCCCGCAACAAGATGAATTGACCCAGTGGCTGCAATGATGGACTCAGGTATAACAAGGATTGTGAGGCTGGCACAGTACTGGATAGTGCTTTGTTCTGTTGGACATAGGGTTACTATGAGTTGGAGTCAACTTGATGGCACCTAACAACAATAACACCATTATTTGTATGCCTCATCAGAAATTTTGATAAGTTTTCTCAAGGATGAATTTTGAATTACTATGTAAACTTGAGAAAAATAGGTTTGAGTTACTAACTGTTCTGGGTACCTAGTGCTGCTCTGAGAAGAATATACCACAAATGGGATGGCCTTAACAAATAGGAGTTTATTCTCTTACAGTTTGGAGGCTTTAAGTCCAAGTTCGAAGTGCCAGGCTCCAGGGGCTGTGTGAAACCCCCTCGACCTTGGCTTCAGCTCTGTCTCTTGCTCTTGGCCCACTGAAGCTAGAGGCATCTCTTCACTCAGGCAAGTACTTGCCGCTAGGACTAACAAGCCCAGAGTTGACAAATAAAATGGCACAGTCCCAATGTTACCAAACCACATGGCAGGCCATTAATTCAAGTCCATTGTAAGTCCTAAGGTCAGTAGAGCATGGCAGGCTGCTGAACAATGACACGGCTACCTACAGGGTTCAAGCATGCCATAAGTTTGAGACCATTCCGCAAGGCTTCTGCTCATATGCAGGAAGCAGACCACATGCCCTAGGCAGCTCCTCAGCTGCTCACAGTAGATTGCACCATGGAGTTGATTACCAGTCTCATTATGGGAATACTACATCCAGCTGCCTAGCCATTCAACCAGGCCCAGCCAAGTTGACACACAAACTGAACTACCACACTAACCTAAGTTTTTTTTTTTTTTTTTTACTTTCTATTATTTTATTTTTTACATTATTATTGTGATTTGGGTGAAGGTTTGTAGAGCCAATCAATTTTTCATTCAATAATTCATACATATTGTTTCATGCCATCAGTTGCAATTCCCAATGCGTGACAGCTCTCATCCCCCTTCCTGCCTGTGTCTTCTATTTCCATTCTTCCTTCTTTCCTACCCCTTCCTGCACTTCTGTTCTTTTCCCCTGGGCACATACTGTCCTGTTGATCTCGAATGTTAACTGTTCTAAGGAATTTGCACCTTCTTGATGTTATTATTAACTTTATAAGCCTGTCTATTGTTTGACTGAAAGTTGAACCACAGGATGAATTCAGTTCCAGGCTTGAAGCCGTAGTCTTAGAGATTCTACCAGTCTCTATTTGACCAGAGAGCCTCATCTTTTCCATGATTTTGAATTTTTCCACATTTTTCTTCTGCTCTATTCAGGAGTTTCTAATGTGATCCCTTTCAGAGCAATTGGTAGTGGTAGTCAGGCAATATCCAGTTCTTCTGGTCTTAGGGTCACAAAACTTAAGTTTCTTGTGTCCATTAGATTTCTGGACTAATTGGTTCCACGTGTTCTTGATTTTCCTTACTCTTCCTTGTTCCTGATGAGAGAGACCAATAATTGCACCTCAGGTGGTGACTCACCAAGCTAGGACATAGAACAATTTCTTTGAGGATTTTGTTGCATCATTTGACCTTGATGTCCCATGAGACTATGGCCCTGAGCCTCCAAGCCCAGTGACCTTTTTCCGCAAGGTGTTTGGTTACAATGAAGTTTTCGTAACTTTTCTTCCTGTATGCTGTACTACATTCATCTGTTTTCAGAGTTCCCTTTGTTAGTGTAGAGAACTCCAGTTGATTTTTGTATGTTGATTTTGTACTCTACTACTTTGTTCAATAACTATACATTCTAGTAATTTTCTTGTTCAGTCTCTAGGATATTCTAAGTATAGGATCCTAGCATCTACAAATAGTGATAGTTTTAGTTCTTTGTAAATGTGGATGTTTTTCATTTTCCTTTCTTGCCTTATTGCTCTGGCTAGGACTTCCAATAAGCTCTGGTAGTGGTTAAGATATTTGCCTGCTAACCAACAGGTCGGTGGTTTGAACCCACCAGCCACTTTATGCAAGAATGACGGGACAGTATGCTTCCATAAGGATTTACAGCCTTGGAAACCCAATGGAGGTTGCTATGAGTTGGAATCAACTCAATGGAAGTGAGTTTGATTGTTTTGGGGAAATTCCAGTACAATATTGAATAGAAAAGGTGATAAAAATCATACTGTCTTGTTGCTATTCACAAGAGGAATGCTTGCAATCTCCTTATCATCATTAGTCTGTTGAGACTAATGTTGGCCATTTGTTTTGTATATATACCTTTAATTATATTTAGGAATTTCCCTTCTATTCCTATTTTGCTGAGCATTTTTATCAGGAATAGGTGTTGGATTTTTTCTTTTTTTAATTTGAAGAGCTTGTTTTACGTTCAACATTATGTGTACATTTAGTTTCACTCCCCATTTACCACGCCCAAACTTAACCCAGTCTCTTCCCCTCCCTGCCCAGTAACCCTCCCCCTCACCCCTCATAGTTATGCACTCCTGTTTGTCCTGCATTTCCTCCATGTGAATGTTGCCCCTCTGGTGCCCCATAGTCGACTGCTCCAAGGGATGCATTTCCATTGAATGTGTGAGTGCATCACCCTGGGTTGAATGGACTGCATGCACATCTTGTTTTACTATTGAGCTGAGAGCCAGTCCCTGAGAGTGGACTTTATTCCACGGCCAGAATCTATCCCAGGACCATAGCATTAGGGATATCACCAGACTCCATCTGACCAGTAATTCTGGTCATTATTGAGTATTTGGATTTTGTTCCACGTTTTTCCACCCACTCTATCCAGTATGTGAGATTTGATCTTCTCCTGAGTTAGGTGTTGGATTTTAGCAAACACCATTTCTGCATCTATCGATAAGATCATGTGATTCTTTTATTTTATTTTATTTATATGGTAGATTGCATTGATTGTTTTTCTAATTCTGAACCATCCTTTTATACCTGGTATGACTCTCAGTGGGAGCTCTGGTAGTGTAGTGCCCAAGGCATTTGACTGCTAACTAGAAGACTGGTGGTTCAAACCCACCAGCCACTCCTTGAAAGGAAGACTAGACAGTCTACTTCCATAGAGACACTGCCTCAGAAACCCAAGGAGGGGTCACTATGAGTCACATTCGACTCGACAGCAGTGAGGTGTTTTTTTTTAAATGACTCTCAGTTGGTCATGATGCATTATTTTTTTTTGATATAGCATTATATTCTACTGGCTAGGATTTTGTTGAAAAAATTTTGTGTCCATATTCATGTGGGATATTGGTCTTTAATTTTCTTTTTTAGTAGTGTCTTTGCCTATCTTTGGTATCAGGATTATACTCCCTTCATGGAATGAATTCAGGACTATTCCTTCCTTTCTTATAATCTGAAATAGTCTGAATAGATTCAGTGTCAGCTCTTTTCTCCATGTTTGGTAGAATTTGCCAATGAATCTGTCTGGGACAGGACTCCTTTTTTTGTAGGGAGTTTTTTAATGACCTATTCAATTTCTTCTTTTGTTAGAGGTCTGCTCAAATTTTGTACCCACTTTGTGTTTGGATGGGTAGTATGTTTTTAAAAAACGTATCCATTTCTTCTAAGTTTTCAAATTTGATGAAATACAGTTCTTAATAATATTATGCTTTTATCTTTTTATTTTAGTTAGTTCTGTTGTGACATCACCCATTTCATTTCTTACTCATGTTATTTACACATTCTCCTTTTCCTTTGTTATATTTGCCAGTGGTTTTTATGTTAATAAAATGATTAATTTTATTAATCCTTTCAATGAACCAACTTCTAGTCTTCTTGATCTTTCTACTGTTTTTTGTTTGTTTGTTTGTTTCATTTATTTCTGCTCTTATCTTTATTATTTCCTTCTGGAGACTGTAGGCTTTTTTGTTCTTTTTCTAATTATTGGAGATTTTGGTTTAAGGGGTTGATTTTGGTTCTTTCTTCTTGTTTTTTTTTTTTTTTTGATGTGTGTATTTATTATTACAAATTGCCCTCAGTACTGCTTTTTCTGTGTCCCAAAGGTTTTGGTACGTTGTCTTTTCATTCTCATTTGATTCAAGGAATTTTTTAATTTAATTTTTTATTTCTTCTATTATCCATTAATTTTTAAGCAGAATGTTATTCAGTTTCCATATATTTGATTTTTTCCATGCTTTTTCTTCTGTTAATTTCTAATTTCTTTACATTGTTATCTGAGAAGATGCTTTGTAATCTTTCAAATTTTTTCAATTTGCTGAGGCTTGCTTTGTGGTCTAACATATAGCTTATTCTGGAGAATGTTTCATGTGCACTGGAAAAAGAACGTATACAGTACTGTGATTAGGTGGAGTATTCTGTATGTGTCTTTGAGGTCAAGGTGATTCATTGTGTTTTTTAGCACTTCTGTGTTCTTATTGAGTTTCTTTCTAGTTCTTTCCTTCATCAAGAATGTTGTACTAAGACCTCTTACTATTATTATGGAGTTAGCTATTTTTCTTTTAAATTATGGTAAAGTTTGATTTATGCAGTTTGGGCTCCTTTATTGCATGAAGGTACATTTATTATGGTTAAGACGCCTTATTCAGTTGACCCTTTAATCATTATATCATATCCTTCCTTGTCTCTTATGATGGTTTCTGCCTTAATGCTTATTTTTCCAGGAGTTAATACTGCCACTCCTGCTCTTTTTTGTTTGTAATTTGCTTGATATTTGGTTTCCCATCCTTTAATTTTTAGCCTGTTTTTGTGTGTAAGTCTAAAATGTGTCTCTTCAGAGTAATCCCTCACAGACAACCAGACACTATGGGAGAGAGATCCAATAGATCTACCATCTCAGGACCATAGTTCTGGGGGACATCAGACTCAACTGGCACAACAAAATACAAAAAGCCTTGCTCTGCATCCTACACTTGTGAGTAGCAACTGGGCCTGAAAAGTTTTCAAACGATCATCTAAGATGCAGCTAATGGTCTCCTAGTGTCAGAAGTGAAGAAACACACACACACACACACACAACAACAAAAAACAAGGGCACTTAGAAGCAATCAGCTATAGGACACCATGGCCCTCGAGATCAGAAGAACTAGATGGTGCCCAGCTACTAATGCCAACCACTCAGGAAAGGATCAAATCTGGAGATGCTGGAGAGAGTGGGAGAGAAAAAGTGGAACAAAGTCCAAAAACTCAATAATGACCAGAATTACTGGTCATATGAAATCTGGTGAGACCACCAATACTATGGCCCTGGAATACATTCTGCACCTGGAATAAAACACACCCCCAGGGGCTGGCTCTCAGCCCAATAGTTAACAAGATGTATACACAGACCACTCAATCCAAGATGATGCACCCACATACTCTATGGTAATACATCCCTTAGAACAATAGACCATGGAACACCAGAGGACCAACATTTAAATTGAGGAAATGCAGGACAAACAGAATTGCATAAATATGAGGGGCACAGGGAGAATGTTACAGGGTAGGGAGGGGAGGAGACTGGTTAGGGTTGGACATGGTAAAGGGGAGTGAAACTAAATGTACACATAAAGTTGACTGTAAAACAAGCTCTTAAAATAAATAAATAAATAAAATGTGTCTCATATAGACAGCATATTAATGGGTCATGTTTTCTTATCTACTCTGCTACTGTCAGTTGACTGGTGCATTTAATTCATTTATGCTCAGTGAAATTATCAACGAGTATTAATTTATTGATGTCATTTTTCTGGTGTGTGTGTGTGTGTGTATGTGTTTATGGTGTGTTCATTTCTTTGTTCCATATATTTTCCTGTGTTGAGTTCATTATGTTTGTAGATTTTCTTACTGATTTTCCTATTGTTTTCTTCATTGTTATTATTTTAATATTCACTATATCTCTATGATTTTCCTCTTTTTATTCTGATGAGAAGTTTATTAACTATCTTTGAGGTTACCCTGTATTGCTCCCAAGCTTAAAACAATCCATTCTATCTTGATATCATCTTGACTTCCTCACCATTTGGAAGTTCTGTTCCTTCACCATTTATTCCTTCTATTTGCTTTTCAGTTGTCCTTATTTATAAATTGATATCTCTGGTTCCCTGATTTCAGTCTTGGACATTTATTTCATTTTGGATATTTCTATATCTGGTTTTTATCTGGTTGATGTTGCCATGTGTAATAATCTCAGGTTTTGTTTGCAGGTTGGTTCTCCATCTAAAAAAGCCCCTTTATTTCTTGTAAGGTTAGTCTGGTTTTTACAAATATCCTTAATTGCTGTTTATCTGAGAATGTCCCAATTTTATGTCAATTTGAGGAAAAATTTTTCAGGGTATATAATACTTGGTTGACAAATATTTTCTTTCAGGGTTTAATATATGTTATCTCAATGCCTTCTCACCTACTTGGTTTCTGCTGAAAAATCATAGCTTAGTCTTATTGGTTGTCCTTTTAGGTAACAGTTGATTTTTTTTCTGAGCTGCTTTCACAATCCTTTCTTTGTCTTTGGTTTTGGAAAGTGTATTGTGATATGTCTAGGTGATTTTCTTTTGGAGTCTATCCTATTTCGGATTTGCTGAGTTTCTTAAATGGTTATCTTCTTGTCTTTCATGACATTAGGGAAATTTTCTTCCAAGACATCATCTACAGTTTTCTCTGTTTTTTTTTTTTTGTTTTGTTTTTGGTCTCTTCCTATTTCTGGAATTTGGATCCTATGTAAGTTATTGCTCTTGAGGTGTCCCACATAATGCTTAGAATTTCTTCATTTTTCTTTCTGATTGTTCCTCTAACAGATTGGTGTTGAAAGATTTATCTTCAATTTTGCTAATTCTATCTTCCGTTGATTCAATTATACTTCTTTGCCCTTCTGACATTACCTATTTCTGAAATCTCAGTATTAATATGGATTTTTATTTGCTGTTTTTGTATATTTTCTAGTTTTCCATTTTGTCAATTTGGTCTTGTATTATATTCCTGAATTCTTTTAGAGTTTTGTCTCTGTTTTCCTGGATTTTGCCTGTGTTTTCCTCTATCTTTCTCTCAACTCATTGAAGGTATCTAAACATAATTCTTTTGAATTCCTTATCAGATAGTTCTAATGTCATTTCATCCTTTGGAAAGTTTTCTGGCTCTGTATTTTGGTCACCTGTTTGAGCCACCCTGTCTTGTTTCAAAACATAAACTGAGGTTGTCTATTGTCTCTGAGACATTGTGGTGTTGTTGTATTTGTATTTAATTGATGATTGCATGTTGGTATGTTTTTATTTTGTTTTGATATACCCAGGTATGTGGGGTGGGCATGTTACTCTGCTCACTGGCTTAACAACACTTAGGTGCACAGCACCTGGTTCCTGGTGGGTGTGACTGAGACTAGGTGTGTGTGAGCAGTTCATGCAGACTTGTTGAGCGTGGGCTTGGTTGGTTTTGATCATCATCTGTTGTCAGTTAGGTGGTAGGGGAATGGGTGGTGACACTCACTCAGTGGGTGGGGCTTCAGGAAGTGCACATATGGCTGTGTAGTGTGGGCATGGTTATTGTCTCCTGCTGAGTGGGACAAAAAAGAAAACAAACAAGAAGAAAAGCAAAAATAAATTAAAAAAACTGAAATTAAAAACTGATAAAGCAAATAAACAAAAATCAAGGGATGGAAAAAATAAAAGAGAAGAAAGAGAGAAAGAAGAAGAAAAAACTCAAAAAACCAGGTAGTGGGGGAAGAAAGAAAAGATAAACAGAAAAAGAGCAAAGAGTAAAAGGAAACGAAAAAAGAAAAACAAGAGAAGGATCAAAAGAAAAGAGAAAATGAAAAAGAAAAAAGAAAGGAAAAAGCTGAGGTGTGGGATGCCCACTCAGCACTTCTGCCAGCTGAAGAAGCAGCAAGGACAGAGTGCCCAGCCAGTTTGGGTTAGTGCACTCTGCCATCCAAGGAGGCCATGAGAGAAGAGTTTCTTGCTTTGGGACAGTGCTCCTGCCAGCTTAAGAAGTAGCTGGAGGCAGGGCAGCCAGTCTGGAGCTGCATTCTATCAGGCTAAGAGATAGCTGGGGTCACTGCTCCTGGTCTGGGACTGTGGCTCTGTCTGCTGGGATCTGGCTGGGAGCAGAGTGCTTAGTCCAGGAAAGAATTTCTGCCAGCCTAGAAGGTGGCTGGAGGAAGGACACCTGTCCAGGATGACTTGTTGTTCTGGCCCAAAGAAGTGTGAATGCACACTTTCAAACATGGAGGTGATGTCTCTGCTGGCCTAAGAGTTGGCTGGAGGCAGAATTTCTGCCAGCTTAGGAGATATCTGAGTCAGGTCACTGGTACAGGACAGAGTGTTCTACCAGCCAAATAAAGGTAGAGAGCTTATGTCTCCAAATGTGGGGGTGGTGTGCATAGAGCATGAGATCCATGAGGACATGCCTCCATCCTCAGGAGGGGCAAGGTGTATCACTGGCTGCCAGTGAGTAGGGGTAGGGGATGGCCACACTTCTAGTCATTGGAAAAGTGTGGGGAATATGGGGAAGGTCATACCTTTTGGTTGCCAGGCACCTGGTATAGTCTCTGGTGCAGTTTGGGCACTGGAGCTGATTATCCTGCCCTGATTAGAATACTGCTTGCAAAAATTCAAAGTGGCCATTCTCCGTGGGGTCAGCTGACAATTCACCACTCCCTTTGTCTTCCTGTTTGCTGTTTTTGTTCACTTTCTTCTTCAAGTCAGTATTTGATTTAATTCTTTATCCTTTCTTTTGAAGCTCAGGGTTCCAGAGTTATCATCCATATTTGTTTGTTTGTTTGTTGGTTTTTTTTTGTCTTTGTTGTAGAGGGTCTGGGTGGCTTGTTTGCCTAATTTGCTATCTTGCCAGAAGTCTAGTCAGTAACATAAATCATTATAACAACAGTAATTCCTTCTTTTTACTATTCTATTCTTCCAGTGAAAGGTCTGGAAAAGCTATTTCTTCCTTTGCTCCACTCAAACTCGCTCTTACTTTTCTAATTTTTTGAGATTTCATTCAATCACTGTCCAGGAGAGATGCTCTCTAACTTCTCTTACCTACAACTGACAGAAGCATTTTCCTGTAAAACTTTTCTTAGGTCTCTATAGGGTTTATTTATTTTAAATAGGTTACTATTGTCAACTGAGAATTTGTTTTATTTACTTATTTATTCTATTTTTATTGTGATTTTGGTGAAAATTTACAGAGCAAATTCACTTTCTGTACATCAGCTCAAAAATATGGAATGCTTCACAAATTTGCATGTTATCCTCACTCAGGGGCCATGCTGATCTTCTCTGTGTTGTTCCAATTTTAGTACATATGCTGCTGAAGTGAGTACCATAAAATAGAGAGTTTAATGTGATACGTTGTAAGGAGAGGAAATAATACATTTTTTCCCTTCACGACTTCAATGGCTTTTATTTTCAGTGTGAAATAAATATATTTTAATGCACAAACAAAAGCATTTCAAGTCTTTTTAGAATGGTCATTGACATGTGGCCATTTCCATGTGTAATATTGTACTTACAATTAGTAAGTAAGTAAGACTGGATATTAGAGATACTTGAATAGGAGGAGAAAACAATCTAATTTTAATTCAATACCATTTCTCATGTTTCACACTCATTGCAGTCTTAGCACATCTTTCCACCTATAGAATTTCAGGAACTACCAAGTTAATTTATCACATAAGAGCTAAACCGTTCGAAACAGATGGATTGGCTGATATTACATGTGATGTCCGAAGATAAGATTAACAATAACCATGAAACTTGTAAAGAAAAAATATTACAACGTAACAAATATGATGAATACATTTACTCACTAAATTGAAATCAGTGCTTTAAAAAGTCACTTTATGTTTCTACCATTATATTTTCAATTTTTCCAATTTTGTTTTTCAGTGATATACATATAGGCTTAAAGGGGGCTTTTTATATGAAATTAAACTATTTATTTATGGATACTTATATATATATATAAACTAGTGAACAAAAGGAGCTCTGGTAGCATAGTGCCTAAGGCACTTGACTGCTAACCAGAAGGTTGGTGGTTCAAACCCACCAGCCACTCCTCTGAAGGTAGGTT
>NW_006921692.1:9082027-9083988 GCF_000298275.1 Orycteropus afer afer
TTGAACCACCAGTCTTCTGGTTAGCAGACAAATGCTTTAGCCACTATGCTACAGTGGTAACAGGTGTTAAAGTCCTTTAGGATGCTGACACTTTTATGTCTCTTAAATTGGACATCTATTTCAACTGTTAAAATACAAATATCAGATTCTTAGGGAAATAAATGGTAAATGTTTTTTATTCTATAAATTGCTTTCTGTATACAGGGTCTATGGCAGTGCCTTCCATAAATACTGAAAAAAACTTAGAAAATACGGGTGGATTTAGTTTATCCTTTATGTATTTGATTACAGAGGAAAAACACTAGGAGTAAGTAAATTATAAATATTACCTAGAGGTTAGAATTTTCCATGAATGTGTACTTTGACTATATATAATAGTAGTTGAGTGATTAATGGTAAGGTGAAGGAAATAAAACAATTATTGCTTTAAAGTGAGAAATCAAAGCATTAAACATAGCTATTGGGTGCTGTGGTGGCGTAGGACCTAAGGCATTTGACTGCTAACCAGAAGGCTGGAGGTTCAAAACCACCAGCCTCTCCTCGGAAGGAAGGTTGGGCAATCTACTTCTGTAGTGATACCTCCTCAGAAACCCAAGGAGGGGTCTCTGAGTCCAGTTCGACTCAAGGGCAGTGTGCTTGGTTTTGTTTTGGTTATAGTGGATATAGCTTCAAAACAGCTGCTGAAAGCTAAAGGACAAAACGAGAAGCTGCTAATGTAGAACCTCTTTATCCTTTCCTATATTCTCACCCCCTTTTCTTGGACAAGGAGTTCTGGTGGTGTAGTGAGTAAGATATCTGGCTGGTCAGCAGTTCAAACCCACCAGCTGCTCTGTGGGAAGAAGATGAGGCAATCTACTTCTGTGAAGATTTACAGCCCTGGAAACCCAATGGGGTCTCTATGAGTCGGAACTGACTTGATGTAGTGGTTTTATGGCCCCTTCTCCCCTGGCAATTATCTGTCATTGAATATTTTTTTATGCTGCTTAAATCCTACCTCAGCCACTGGGACCTTAAAAGGTGCATTTGGGGAAATTTTCTTCATTGTTCACTCTACTTTTTGACAGTTTGAGTTTGGGTAAGATAGCCTATACATCATGTATATAGAGCTGTGACTAAGTTGCCACTAGATTTCATGATCTCATGACCCATAAGATAATAATGTAAATAGTTTCTTCCATATGCATAACCTTTATGAATTTATTACATTCTGAAAGCCATTTATGGGAAGTGAGATACATATTAAATTGACACAAAGGGAATTTCTGTGAATATTATGAAACGATTCCCATGTAAAGGAATTAAAGGCTGATTCCCACGTAAAGGAATAAAAGGCTGATTCCCTGGCTGGTGGTAGCACAAACTCCACCAGGTCAACAGTCTTCATCTGTTTGGCTCACTGCTCTATCCAAGAAGTTACTGGGTATCTGGCTTGAAGCAGGTGCTCAGTAACTTATTTTTTAATGAGTTGGATAAATATATTTTTGAACTTCTAGCAAAGTGACCAAATCAAGAAATTATCATTTATTTTAAAAAGATAAAAATAGTGAAAGACATGATATTTAAATAAGACTTTGAGAATGAATAAATAATTCACTTTCAAAATTTGTAATTCTAATTCTAGATAATTAACAGATAATAAAAGTTTTTACTGAAACATTAAAGTCATATAAAGTAAAAGTTAGTTGGAATTATAGTTCAGTATTATTGTACATAAAGTAGAGCTATATTGACCATATACAGGCAGTCCCTGGGTTAGAAACATTGGACTTGCTTAAATCCATATTTACAAACCAACTCCTGTAAAGCCTCTTATATTAAAAATTAGAGGTACCTACAATGGTTTATTCTTTCAGAAGTGGACGGCCTCTTTCTTCTTCCTAGTCTGTCTCAGTCTATAAACTGGCTGTTACCTATGCACCAGGTGCATCTCGCTGGGTTTTAAACACCAGAGGCTCAGCCTC
>NW_006921692.1:9085893-9087694 GCF_000298275.1 Orycteropus afer afer
GCTGTGCATGGGGTTGCTATGAGTCGGAAACGACTCGACAGCACTTAACAACAACAACAATAATGGTTTATAATAACAAATGGGTGCTACTTTGTGACATACATCAAAACATTATTATTATTATTATTATTACTGTATTATTATGTTAAAGATGTTTCAGTGTATCTGGAATATTTTCTCTAATATTTTTTATGCATAGAACAGTACACTATATAGAGACAAGTGATTGACTAATTAGTGTTAGATGAACCATTCCTATTTGTTCTGACTTTTGTAAAAATTCAATTTAAAGACAGATTTAGGAACAGAATTCATTTGTAATCTAGGGACTACCTGTACTATATGAATATAGTTTGCCAAGGAATATTCAATTACAAAAAAGAAAAAGATTTCTTTTTTTCCCCAACAAAGAAATAAAGAAGAGTACAAGGTCCCAGATAGCGACAAAAAGCCAATGCATTTTTAATATTAATATTAATATGATGTGAATTATCCCCACTGGCTTTGGGAACTTGAAAATTTTGATGCCCTGATGCATTGACTTAGTTAACTTTGATCATTTGCTTTGGATTATCTATTGTATTTTGTTGTGGTCTTTTTAGACAGCTTCCTGTTTTCTTTTACTGCTTTTTGTTTGATTAATGATAAAATCTTCTCAATGATGAATCCCATCTCACTGGATTGGGCATATGGAAGGTTTCTGTGAGTGGGTGGAGACAGAAAATTACAGTTTTCCAGTTTCTGTCAGGAAGAAGACACATACTTCATCTTCCCCTGTTTTCCTTTCCTGTACATGTTCCCTTAATCCTCACTTGAATCTCTGTTGACGTCCGATCTCTCCCACCACCTCAAGATGGCTCTGAAACTCTTTACTCTTTGTAGTTAAAAATGACTAATCGCAGGGAAACTCATTCAAAGCATTACTATCTTAACAGCCAGAGATTCCAAAAAGTAAAGAAATAAAATTCTTGTGAAACATACTACTTAAGAGCACAGACTTTGAGCAGACTGCCTAGACTGAAATAAGACTCTGTCATTTGCTAGTTGTGTGATTTTTTAAAAATTATTTAACCTCTTTGTGCTTCATTTTCCTCCTATGTGAAAAACATAATATCTGCCTTTTGAGAAAATTTAATGACTTTTTCTTGCTAATTGCTATAAAGTTGGTTCTGACTCATAGTGACTCTATGTACAACAGAATGAAAACACTATCTGGCGAGGTCCTTGTCTATAGTCATACTATTCAAGAAAGGTATTTCCAATGAATAAATTGTTGGTCTTGCAAAATTCTATCATGCAGTCTCTTGGTTCATTTTTATCATCAAAGCCATGTTTTCCAACTACTGATTCTTCTTGTTTCCAACTTCCACATTGCAATCACTAGTAATTATCAATACATGTAGATTGCATGTTTGATCAATTTCAGATAGCAAATGTTGTTAAAAATCTTCAATTTTCTCATCTTTTCCATTAGCGGTTGGTGTGTAAATTTGAATAATAGCCATATTAATTGGTTTTCCTTGTAGGTGTATTAATATTATCTCACCATTGACACTGTTGTACTTCAGGACAGATCTTGAAATGTTTCTTAAAGATGAACTACCTTTTGGTTTTCTAACTCTAGATCTTTGCACATTTCATTACAATACTTTACTTTGTCTTCTTGAGCTGTCCTTTAAAATTTGTTCAGCTCTTTTATTTCATCATTTCTTCCATTTGCTTTAGCTACTCTCCATTCAGGGAGCTCTGGTAGCATAGTGCCTAAGGCACTTGACTGCTAACCAGAAGGCTGGTGGTTCAA
>NW_006921692.1:9087794-9116831 GCF_000298275.1 Orycteropus afer afer
GGGTCACTATGAGTCGGGTCTGACTAGACGGTACGTAACAACAACAACACTCTCCATTCAAGAGCATGCTTCAGAGTCTCTTCTGACACCCATTTTGAGCTTTTATCTCCCCTTCCTGCCTTTTTAGGACCATTTTCTTTCTTCCATTATGATGTTCTTTGTATCATCCCACTACTCATTTGGTTTTTGGTCACTGGTGCTCAATGCATCAAATCTATTCTTCAGATGGTCTCTAAATTTAAATAGGATACAATTAAGGTCATATTTTGGCTCTCAGGGACTTGTTTTAATTGTCAAAACTGATGGTTTGTTCCACAGTCAGCTCCTGGCCTTGTTTTGACAGAAGGTACTAAGATTCTCCATCTCTTCTTTCCATGGATGTGGTCAATCCAATTCCTGTGTAAGCCATCTAGTGATGTACACATGTATAGCCATTGTTTAAGTTGCTGAAAAAGGTATTTGCAACAAGTAAGTCATTGGTCTTGCAAAATTCTATGTGATATCTGGTGTCATTTTTATCAGCAAGGCCATATTTTCCAACTATCGATGATTCTTCTTTTGTTTCTAACTTTGGCATTCCAATTACCATCAATTAACAATACATCTGGTTTGCATGTTTGGTCAATTTCAGACTGCAGAAGTTTGTTAAAATCTGTAATTTCTCATCTTTGGCTTTAGTGGTTGGTGCATAAATTTCAATAATAATATTAACTGGTCTTTCTTTGTAGGTGTATGGCTACTATCTTATCACTGACAGCACTGTACTTCAGGATAGACTTTGAAACATTCTTTTTGATGATGGATGTGTTGCCATTCCCTTCAGTTAGTCATTCCAGGCATAGTAGACCCTGTGATTGATTCAAAGTAGCCAATACCCATCCATTTCAGCTCACTAATGCATAGGATATCAATCTTTATGTGCTCCATTTCATGTATGACAACGTCTAATTTTTCTAGATTCATATTTCATAATTCTATGTTCTGATTATTAATGTTTATTTGCAGCTGTTTCTTCCCACTTTGAGTCATTGCCCATGAAGAAATGAAGGTCCTGAAATCTCTGACTCCATCCATGTCATTAAGGTCAACTCTACTTTGAGGAGGCCACTCTTCCCCAGGCCCATTTTGAGTGCTCTCCTATCTAAGGGGCTCATCTGGCATCAGAGAATGTTTCATGGATGTTCATATAGTTTTCCAGTAATATATCAGTCAGTGTTCCTCTGCAACTCACAAGGTTTTCACTGATGCCAATTTTTTCAGAAGTGATGGCCTTGGCCTTCTTCCCAGTCTTAGTCTGGAAGCTCCACTGAAATCTGTCCACCACAGAT
Organism: Orycteropus afer afer; assembly: GCF_000298275.1. Lineage (NCBI taxonomy): Eukaryota > Metazoa > Chordata > Mammalia > Tubulidentata > Orycteropodidae > Orycteropus > Orycteropus afer. Next base: position 9,089,123 of record NW_006921692.1, read on the forward strand.
GACCCTGCTGGTATTTGAAATAGCAATGGTATAGCCTCCAGCCTCACAGCAACATGCAAGCCACCACAGCAAGGTAAACTGACAGATAAGTGGTAGATCTACATCCTAATGACAAACTAAAGTACAGAATATGCAGCCTAAGTCATAGACAATCTTCTTGTCAGGACCAGTGGGGCCTAGTCTAAATTTAATAGGAGCTTATATTATATTATATTATAAAATATAATAGGAGCTCTGGTGGTGTAGCACCTAAGGTATTTGACTGCTAACCAGAAGGGTGGTGGTTCAAACCCACCAGCTACTCCTCAGAAGGAAGATTGGGCAGTCTACTTCTTTAGTGACACCGTCTACTTCTGTAGTGACACTTCTGTAGTGAAACTCAAGGAGGGGTCACTATGAGTTGGATCTGACTCCATGGAAGTGAGTTTGGTTTTGGTTTTTAGTCTAAAATGAAAATGCAGGGCCCTTTATTAAAAATTATCAAGAATTTCAAGATGGCAACAGTAGAGCACTAAACTAGGTACAGTGCCCTTCTAAATATAGGTCAAATGCCTATGAAGCTGGCCCTGAGAAGTGTGTTAGGTTTTTGATTGCTCTTCCTTTCCCTTCCTCTAAAAGGAGCAAAAACAAATTTCAAAAATAAATGAATATTAATTGTATGATATCCAATTGCCAAGTTCTCAGAAAACTTGTGATTACTGTGATTACTTCCTTTGTGGTTTTAAAACCTGTTCTTAATAACTGATGAAAGGCATTCATTTATATTTGGTAGCATATAACAACACTCTCAAATACTGGTTCCAATTAAAAGATGAACTTCAGAAATTCAGGAATTAATTATTAATTGAATCACTAGTCTACTTTGCTCAATAAAATGTTGTAGATTAATTACTCTTTCATGGAACACATAAGCAACATGATTAATATTGCAGTTCACTAAGATGATCTTTTCTGATTGACAGTAGCATTGACAATTCATGTCATTTTGATCTGTGCTCTCTATGCCCTTGACCAAACTGATAGTAACACACAGAAAAGTATGTATAAACTCAGATAGAAGTTTATTTTGGAATTTTCTCATAATTTTTCCTCTATGGAAAACCCATTTCTTCTTTCTCTGCCAATAGGTAGTATGCTATATCCAGTTTTTCTGACCAGATAGTTCATCTCTTTATGCAGTAACATACTGAATTCTTGAACTCTGAAGTAGTTTATTGCTGGCTGAATGATGTTGGGAATGTAATATGTTAAAGATAGGTTGTATTTTGTTTTCTATTTCTTTTTTTTCCAATAAAAAAGCCCAATAACTATATTTTTAATAAGTAAACATTATTTTAATCTACATAAGAAAAATGTAACATATTAAACTCACATTTCAAAGATATTATTGTTTAAATTTAAGAAATTAAGGTAGAAAAAGTAGAACATAAATAAGTGAAGTTTGGAAATCACTGGTCTGCATGATAAAGCCAAATGTCAATGACTCTTTATTATCTTGTCCCTTCCCGCCTTGCTGACTTTGTAATCATAAATATCTGATTCTAATTAGAAGAAACTTGTCTGTCAGTTTGTCTTGCTATTGTGGCTTGTGTGTTTCTGCAAGGCTGGAGGTTAGGCCACCTGTATTTCAAATACTAACAGGGTCATCATAGTTGATAGATTTCAGCGGAGCTTCCAAACTAAGACAGACTCGAAAGTGGGAAAGCGCCATCCACTTTTCAAAGAACTAGCTAGTGAAAACCTTATGAATAGCAGTTAAACACTCTCTGATGTATTACTGGAAAACTTTATGGATAGCCCTGAAACACTATCTTATATAGTGCCAGAAAATGAGCCACTCAGTTCAGAAAGAATTCAAAATACGATTGAAGAAAAGTGGCCTCCTCAAAGTAGAGCTGACCATGATGATGATGTGAATGGAGTTAAGCCTTTGGGACCTCCATTTGCTGGTGAAGCATGACTGAAAATGTGAAGAAATAGCTGTAAACACCCATTAATAACTGGAATGTGGAATGTACAAAGTATGAATCTAGGAAAACTGGAAGTTGTAAAAAATGAAATGGAACATACAAAGATCACTATCCTAGGCATTAGTAAGTAGAAATGGACTGGTTTTGGACATTTTGAATCAGACAATCATATGATGTACTATGTTTGGAACAACAAATTGAAGAAGAATGGTGTGGCATTCATTGCCACAAAGATTGTTTCAAGATCTATCCTGAAGTACTAGGCTGTTAGTGATATGATAATATCTATATGCCTACAAGGAAGACCAGTTAATACTACTATTATTCAAATTCACTCACCAACCGTTAAAGTCAAAGATAAAGAAATTGAAGATTTGTACCAAGTTCTGCAGTCTTAAATTGACCACACATACAATCAAGATGTATTGGTAATTAATGGTGATGGAATGCTAAAATCAGACACAAAGAAGAAGCATCTGTAGTTGGACAATATGGTCTTCATGACAGAAATGATGTGAGAGATCATATGATAGAATTTTGCAAAACCAATGACTTATTCGTTGCCAACACCCTTTTTGTTAACAACATAAACAATGACTATACACATGGACCTTGCCAGATGGAATACACAGAAATCCAATTGACTACATCTGTGGAAAGAGATGATGGAGAAATTCAGTATCATCAGTCAAAATAAGGCCAGCAGCTGAATGTCCAACAGATAAGCAGTTGCTCATATACAAGTTCAAGTTGAAGTTAAGGAAAATTAAAACAAGTCCAGGAGGGCCAAAATATGACCATAATTATATCCCATCTGAATTCAGAGACAATCTGAGGAACAGATTTGACATATTGAACACCAGTGACTGAACACTAGATGAATTATAGGAGGACATCAAGAACATCAGACATGAAGAAAGTAAAAGGTCATTAAAGAGACAGAAAAGGAAGAAAACACCAAAGTGGGTGTCAGAAGAGACTCTGAAACTTGCTCCTGAATGGAGAGTAGCTAAAGCAAATGGAAGAAATGACATGATAAACGAATTGGGCAGAACATTTTCAAAGAGTAGCTCAAGAAGACAAAGTCAACTATTATAATTAAATATGCAAAAACCTGGAATTAGAAAACTAAATGAAATGCTCAGCATTTCTCAAGCTGAAATAACTGAAGAAAACATTCAAACCTCAAGTTATACTATTGAAAGATTCTATGGACAAAATATTGAATGATACAGGAAGCATCAAAAGAAGATGGAAGGAATACACAGTGTCACTGTTTAAAAGAGAATTAGTTGATATTCATCTACTTCAGGAGGTGGAATATGATCAAGAACCAATGGTACTGAAAGAAAAAATTGAAGCTGCACTGAAGGAATTGGCAAAAAACTAGGCTCCAGGAATTGACAGAATATCCATTGAGATCTCTCAACAAACAGATGCCACACTGAAGGCACTTAAGTGTCTATGCTAAGAAATTTGGAAGATAGCTACCTGGCCAACTGACTGGAAGAAATCCATATCTGTACCGATTCCAAAGAGGTGATCCAAAAACGTGGAAATTATTGAATGATATTAATATCACACACAAGTAAAATCTTGCTGAAGATAATTCTAAAATGGTTACAGCAGTATATTGACAGGGAACTTCCAGAAATACAAGTTGGATTCAGAAGAGGATGTGGAACAAGTGATAACATTGCTGATGTGTGATGGATCTTGGCTGAAAGCAAATAATATCAGGAAGATGTTTACTTGTATTTCATTGACTATGCAAAAACATTTGTCTGTGTAGATTATAAGAAGGTACAGATAATACTGAGAAGAACGGGAATTCCAGAACAGTGAATTGTGCTCATGAAGAACCTGTAGGTAGACCAGGAGGCTGTCTTTTGAACAGAACAAGGGGATACTGGATGGTTTAAAATCAGGAAGGAAGTGTGTCAGGGCTGTATCCTTCCACCATAGTTATTCATTCTGTATGGTGAGCACATAATCCAAGAAGCTAGACTACATATGAAGAAGAATGTGGCATCAGGATTGGAGGAAGACTCATTAACAACCTGTGATATGCAGGCAACACAACCTTACTTGCTGACAGTGAAGATGACTTGAAACACTTACTGATAAAGATTAATGATTACAGTCCGCAGTATGGATTACACCTCAATATAAAATAAGCAAAAATCCTCACAACTGGACCAATGAGCAGTATCACGATAAATGGAGAAAAGATTGAAGTTGTTAAAGATTTCATGGTACTCAGATCCACAATCAACACCAATTGGAGCAGCAGTCAAGAAATTAGATATTGTATCACATTGGGCAAATCTACTTCAAAAAGACCTCTTTAAAGTGCTGAAGACCAAAGATGATTCTCTGAAAAATAAGGTGCATCTATCCCAAACTATGGTATTTTCAATTGCTTCATATGTATGTGAAAACTAGACAATGAATAAGGAAGCCTGAAGAAGAGTTGATGCTTTTGAGTTGTGGTGCTGGCAAAGAATATCGAAAGTACCATGGACTGCCAGAAGAGCTAACAAATCTGTCCTGGAAGAGGTGCAGCCAGAATGCTCCTTGGAAGCAAGAATGGCCAGACTTTGTCTCACCTACTTTGGTCATGTTGTCAAAAGGGACTATTTCCTGGAGAATGATACCACGCTCTGTAAAGTAAATGGTCAATGGGAAAGGGGAAGGTCCTCAATGACACAGTGGCTTCAATAATGGGCTCAAGTATAGCAAGGATTGTGAGGATGGCACATGGCTGAGTAATGTTTCATTCTGTTGTATTTGTGGTTGCTACAAGTCATAGCCAGTATGACAGCACCTAGCAACAACAATTAGAGGAAACTTTCTGATGGCTTCCAAACAGACCATGTTCTTTGATCCCTCTTTGTCCTTCTTCATTCTGTTATCTCTTATGTATGTCTAGTACATTCCTTCTGATCCTTAAACATGCAGCTCAAATATATGTATATTTCCTAACACTCTCAATCTTCCATTCTGTGCTGTCATAGCATGCAGGTCTATCCTAGGACTTTTCATTTTATAATATGGTAATTATTTGTTCATATGTTTGTCCCCACAAAATTATAAGCTCTTCCTAGACAGGGACTAAATATTACTAAAGTTTTTATCCCAGAGTCTCACAAAGTACCTGGTATATAGTAAGTATTCATTAAATATAAGTTGAATGAACAGATCTACATCTGGAATGTAAAGCCAAAGAGAGGATTCATAAAGGCAAATTTGCTTTGCATGTTACTGTCTTCTTTTAGACATCATTCTGGTCATCTTCCCAGTATGTACTTCCTGGCAATTTCTTCCTTCTGTAATATAAGGATCTCTGGTGGTGTAGTGGATAAGACATTTGGCTGTTATTCAGAAGGTCAGCAGTTCAAACCCGTGTGTAGGAAAACACCATTCTGAGCCAGCAAGTGACCAGTAATTTTGTTAATAAACTGTTCAAGACCCTGCTTCCTTTTTAATGGAGGACTCCTCAAAGTTCCTTTCATCTCCTCAGAAAAGAAGCTGCTGCTGCAAGGCCTGGCCAGGCAGTGTTAATACTACAATCTTACCATCTCACCCCAGTTCATTTTTGCATGACTCAAAGTCACCATAGCACTGTTGCACACAAGACTCTTTTAGCTTGAAGACAGATAGGTTAGTCCTCCTGTGCACGTCATAGGTGATGATGCTGGCCTATGCCCATGGTGTGTGGATTAAAGATGTCAATCTCTAGGAAGTTACTTGGTGGCCTGTATGCATCTGTTGGGTCTTGTGGCTTCGAGTTAAGGCACTGTGTGTTAGCTACTGCCGTATCTAACATTTTTCCAAAAGAGAGGCTGGGACCATGGAAAGGTGTATGTGGTGGTGGAGGTAGCAGGTGGTGTGTGAACAGAGGCTGGAGTCAGGAGCCCTTATTGTCTCTTCTGTTAACGAACCTATCTATAACCACAATGTATTTTCACCACAGATAAAATTATTGTTCCTATTTTTCCTTATCCTACTTAGGAAATTTTATTTGCCAACAGGAAAATGTAGTCTTTTAAAATATTGTATTAAAATTATACTTTTTACTTAATGAATTGGAGGTTGTGATTTTACATCCCTAAGGTGCAACCCTAGTTTGTAAATAATCATCTCATACAGAGGTAAGAAGCCCCACTTAGATAGCATGTGTTCCAGGTAACACCAGATGGGTTGGCTCTCTGCCAATACCTGAATCAGCTTCACGTGGGTTCCTATGGATATGCAGATGTGCATTCAGGCATCCAGCTAGCTAGCATATTATTTAGCCCACAGTTTATGTGAGTCACACAATAATATGAGAATGAGATAAAGGCTGGAAAATTAGAATCTAGTATATATAAATCAGTAGGACGCTGAATATAATTTTCTCTTTTTACTCAATTTAGAGCATGATTAAGAGATAAATAATACATGTATAAACCCATGTTCAGACCTACTCTCTTCACTCTGAAATGGGCTAGAACATATTTGTTTAATGATCTAATCCAGAACTAAGAGAAACTTTATAACTAAACCTATACAACAGGTTCTATTCTTTAAATCATCCATTAATATAATTGGAAATTGGAAAATTCAATTAAAACTAGTACTTTTAAATTGAAACCATATCTAAAGTATATTTATTTAGATTTAGTATTTAGTAGATGGCAGTGAGTTTGGTTTTTGTTTGGTATTTAGTAGACAGAAGCAAAGAGAGTGAAATATGTGTAATGGCAATTAAACTGACCAAACCAAAACCAAACCCACTGCCACTGAGTCGATTCTGACTCTCAGTGACTCCTGGTGGGTTTCCAAGGCTATAAATCTTTATGGAAGTAGATTGTCTCATCTTTTTCCCACAGAGCAGGTAGTGGATTTCAACCACAGCTGGCTGATTTGAATCACCAATCTTCTGGTTAGCAATCAATTGCCTTACCCAAGATGCCTCTAGAGCTGTATAATTAAACTGACAGTGTAGTTACTAAGCTAATATGAAGCAAGGAAGTTAATAATAAATACTAGTTTGAAGGAATGGTTAATGTTCAGTTCAAAATTAGGCAAGACAATCATAGCCAGCAGCTACAGAAGAGATGATCTGCTTCTATAAGGATTAACTATATCTGTGGAAAGAGGCAAGGGAGAAACTCAATATCATCAGTCAGAACAAGGCCAGGAGCTGACTGTGAAAAAGACCATCAAGTGCTCACATGCAAGTTTAAGCTAAAGCTGTAGAAAATTAAAACAAGTATATAAGAGCAAAAATATGACCTTAAATATATTTCATCTGAATTTAGAGGCCATCTGAAGAACAGGTTTGATGCACTGAACACCCATGACCGAAGATCAGATGAATTGTGGGATGATATCAAGAACATCATACATGAAGAAAGCAAATGGTCATTAAAAAGACAGAAAGGAAGAAAAGGCCAAAATAGATGTCTGAAGAGACTATGAAACTTGTTCTTGAACACAGAGTAGCTGAAGTGAATGGAAGAAATGGTGAAATAAAATAGCTGAACAGAAGATTTCAAAGGGCAGCTTGAGAAGACAAAGTAAAGTATGATAATGAAATGTGCAAAGACCTGGAGTTAGAAAATAAAAAGAGAATATGCTTGGTATTTCTCAAGCTTAAAGAAATGACATAAAAAGTCAAGCCCTGAATTGAAACATTGAAGGATTCTATGGACAAAATATTGAACAAAGGAGGAGTAATCAAAAGAAGGTGGAAAGAATACAGAGTCATGTGTAACAAAAAGAATTAGTCAGTCTTCAACCATTTTAAGAGGTAGCATATGATCAAGAACTGATGTTACTGAAGGAAAAAATCCAAGCTGCACAGAAGGAATTGGCAAAAAAAAAAAAAAAAAAAAAAAAAAAAAAAAAAAAAAAAAAAAAAAAAAAAAAAAAACCAAAAAAAAACAAAAACAAAAACAAAACAAAACAAAAACACCCAAAACCAAACCAAAACAGAAACCAAGGCTCCAGGAATTGACAGAATACCGATTGAAATGTTAGAATAAATGGATGCTCATTTAAGCCAAGAAATTTGGAAGACTGCTACCTGGCCAACTGACTGGAAGAGATCCATATTTCTGTCCATTCCAAAAGTGATCCAACAGAATGTGTAAATTATCAAACAATATTATTAATGAGACACAAATAAAATTTTGCTGAAGAAAATTCAAAAGCAGTTACAGTAGTACATTGATAGAGAACTGCCAGAAAATCAAGCAAGATTCAGAAAAGGGGGTGGTATGAAGAATATCATACCAAAAAAGCAGCAGGATCCAGGTAAGGAGAGGGAAACAAGCCACACCCAAGAGGCAGGAAAGGGAGGGAACATCAGGGATGACAAAAAGTGGCAGGATCCAGGCAAGGGGAGGGACATAGGCTCCACCAAGAGAAAAGGAGGGAATGCTGGGGACGATAAAGCAGCAGGATCCAGGTAGTATCCAGGTAAAGAGAAGGCAAAGAGGTTTCAAACAGCTAAAGGAGATGAACTTGTCTGTCAGTTTGTCATACTATGGTGGCTTGTGTCTTGCTGTGAGACTTGAGACTCTGCCAATGGTGTTTCAAATGCTAACAGTGCTGCACATGGTGCACAGGTTTCAATGCAGCTAACAGACTGAGACAGACTAGAAAGAAGGAAAAGGCCATCCATTTCTCAAAGAATAGGCCAGGGAAAACCTTATAAATAGCAGAGAAACACTGTCTGATATATAACTTGGCAAATTTATGAATAGCTTGGAAACATTGTCTGATACAGTGCAGAGAGATGAGCCCCTTAGGTTGGAAGCCTCGTATGTGTGTGAGAGCTGGACAAATATGACTGGGAAAGAGCTGCCTCATCGGAGTAGAACCAATCTTAATGGTATGGATAAAGTAAAGCTTTCAGGACCTCCATTTGCTGACACGGCACAACTCAAATTGAGAAGAAACAGCTGCAAACATTCATTAATAATTGGAACACAATGCATGAAGTGTGAAACTAGGAATATTGGAATTTGTCAAAAATGAAATGGAACGTTTAAAGATTGATATTCTAGGCATTAGTGAGCTTAAATAGACTGGTTTTGGCCATTTTGAATCAGACAACCACATGATCTACTATACTGGAAATGACAATTTGAAGAGGAATGGCGGGGGATTCATCATCACAAAGGATGTTTCAAGATCTGTCTGAAAGTACAATACTGTCAATGATAGGATAATATCCGTATGCCTATAAGGAAGACCAGTTAATATTACTATTATTCAAATTTACTCCCAATCACCAAAGCCAAGGATGAGGAAATTGAAGATTTTTATCAGCTGCTGCAGTCTGAAATAGATTGAACATGCAAATCAAGATGTTTTAATTATCACTGATGACAGGAATGCAAAAGTTGGAAACAAAGGAGAATCACCAGTAGATGGAAAATTTGGCTTTGATGACAGAAATAATGGTGGAGATTTCATGATATGATTTTGCAAGACCAATGACTTATTCATTGCAAGTACATTTTTTCAGTAACAAAAATGACAGCTATACACTTGGACTTCACCAGATGGAATACACAGGAATCAAATTGACAACATCTGTGGCAAGAGGCGATGGAAAAGCTCAGTATCTTTAGCCAAAACAAGACCAGGAGCTGATTGTGGAACAGACCATCAACTGCTCAAATGCAAGTTCAACTTGAAGTTGAAGACATTAAAACAAGTCCACAAGAGCCAAAATATGACCTGGAATATATCCCTCCTGAATTTGGAGACCATCTAAAGAATAGATTTGATGCACTGAACACCAATAATTGAAAACCAGAAGAATCACAATTCTTGACAACTTCAATCTTTTCTCCATTTATCATAATGCTGCTTATAGGCCCAGTTGTGAGAATTTTTGTATTCTTTGTATTAAGATGTAATCCATACTGCAGACTGTAGTCTTCAATCTTCATCAGTAAGTGCTCAAGTCATCCTCACTTTCAGCAAACAAAGTTGTGTCATCAGATGACATCAAGAACATCATCCACGAAGAAAGCAAGAGATCATTAAAAAAATAAGAAAGGAAGAAAAGACCAAAAGGGATGTCAGAAGAGACTCTGAAACTTGTCTTGAGCAGAGAGCAGCTAAAGCAAATGGAAGAAATGACAAGATAAAAGAGCTGAATATTTGAAGATTTCAAAGAGCAGTTCAAGCAGAAAAAGCCAATTACTATAATGAAATGTTCAAAGACTTGGAGTTAGAAAACAAAAAGGGAAGAACACACTCACCATTTCTCAAGCTGAAAGAACTGAGGAAAAAATTTAAGCCTCGAGTTACAATATTGAAAGATTCTATGGGCAAAATATTGAATGATGCAGGAAACATCAAAAGAAGATGGAAAGAATGCACAGAGTCACTGTACCAAAAAAGAACTGGTCAATCTTCATACATTTCAGGAAGTGGCATTGGTTGAAGAACCAATAGTATTGAAAGAAAAAGTCCAAGCTGGACTGAAGGAATTGGCGAAGAACAAGGCTCCAGGAATTGACAGAATATCCATTGAAATGTTTCAACAAATGAAGCCCCACTGGAGGCACTCATTCGGCTATGTCAAGAGACTTGGAAAACAGCTACCTGGCCAACTGACTGGAAGAAATCCATGTTTGTACCCATTCCAAAGAAACGTGATCCCACAGAATGTGGAAATTTCGAACAATATCATTAATATCATATGTAAGTAAAATCTTACTGAAGATAATTCAAAATTGGTTGCAACAGTATATTGACAGGGAACTTGCAGAGATGCAAGCTGGGTTCAGAAGAGGATGTGGAATGAGGGATATCATTGCTGATGTCAGATGGATCTTGGCTCAAAGCAAAGAATACCAGAGAGATGTTTACTTGTGTTTTATTGACTATTCCAAAGCATTTGATTGTGTGGCTCATAAAAAATTGTGGATAACATTGAGCGGAATGGGAATTCCAGAACACTTAATTGTATGAGGAATCTGTACATAGACCAGGAAGCTGTCATTTGAATAGAACAAGGGGACACTGCATGGCTTAAAATCAAGAAGAGAGTGCATCAAGCTTGTAGCCTTTAACCATACTTATTCAGTTTGTATGCTGAGCAAATAATCTATGAAGCTAGACTATATGAAGAAGAACATGGCATCAGGATTGGAGGAAGGCTCATTAACAATTGCAATACGCTGGGGCAAAGGGCTCAAATTATAGCATGGGACTGGGTGGTGTTTTGTTCTGCTGTGCGTAGGGTAGCTAGGAGTCAGAGATGATGAGTCAATGGCACCTAACAACAACAACAATAACATGAAAGGTATCATTGGTAATGTCAGATGGATGTTGGTTGAAAAGATGTTTACCTGTGTTTTACTGACTGCATAATTTGTTATCCAAATCATGATAACATTGAGAAGAATAGGAATTCTAAAACACTTAATTGTGCTCATGAGGAACCTTACATAGAACAGAAGGCAACTGTTGAAACAGAATAAGGAGATACTATGTGGTTTAAAATCAGGAAAGGTGGGCATCAGGGTTATACCCTTTCACTTATTCTGTTTGTATGCTGGGTAAATAATTTGAGAAGCTGGGCAGGATTGGAGGAAGACTCATTAATAACCTGCGATATGCAGATGACACAACCTTGCTTGCTGAAAAGGAAAATAACTTGCAGCACTTACTGATGAAGATAACAGACTAGAGCTGGCAGTCTGAATTGCACCTCAACATAAAGAAACAAAAATCCTCACAACTGGACCAATAAGTAAAATCATGATAAATGGATTTGTCAGGGTTTTCATTTTAGTTAGATTCACAATCAATGCCATAGGAGCAGCAGTTGAGGAATCAGGTTATGTATTGCATTGGGCAAATATGCTGCAAAAGATGTCCTTAAACTGTTAAGAAGCAAAGACGTCACTTTGAAGACAGATTCACTTGGCCCAAGCCATGATCTTTTTAGTAGTCTCATATGCATGCGAATGCTGGACAATGAATAAGGAAGTCAGAAGAAGAACTGAAGCCTTTGAATCATGGTGTTGGCGAAGAAAACTTAAAATATCATGGACTGCCAGAAGAATGAACACATCTCTCTCAGAAGAGGTACAGCCACAATGCTCCTTAGAAACAAGAATGGCCAGACTTTGTCTCAGGTACTTTGCTCATGTGTCAGAAGGGATCAGTCCCTGGAGAAGGATATCATGCTTGGTAAAATAGAGGGTCAGCAAAAAAGGGGAATATCTTCAATGAGATAAATTGGCACTGTGGCTGCAACGATGGGATCATACATAGCAAGGATTGTGAGGATTGCGCAGGACTGGGCAATGTTTTGCTTGGTTATACATAGGCTCACTATGAGTTGGAACTGACTCGAAGGCAACTAACAACAACAACATAGAGTAACTTAGAGGAGGCCTAGTAGCACAGTGGTTAGGTGCTTGGCTGGTAACTGAAAGGTGGGCATACTTTCTACCAGCCCAGGAAAAATACTATGCCAAATCTTATGCTAGTGGAATTGTTGTAGAGGGATAAATAAAACATTTCTGTTTAATAAATATCCTTTCTTATCTTTCTGCATTATACCTTGATTAAAGCTTTTCATCTTTATCCAGATACATGATTGTTTTATAAATATACCATGGATATATGAATAATGTATATTATTTATTTCAATTATGAAAAATTATATATATTACTTGTGTTTTATTGACTATGCAAAGGCATTTGATTGTGTGGATCATGACAAATTATGGATAACATTGAGAAGAATGGGAATTCCCGAACACTTGATTGTACTCATGAGGAACCTGTATCTTGACCAAGAGGCTGTCGTTCTGACGGAACAAGGGGACACTGCATGGTTTAAAATCAGGAAGGGAGTGCGTCAGAGTTGTGTCCATTCCCCGTACTTATTCAATCCATATGCTGAGCAAATAATCCAAGAAGCTGGACTATATGAAGAAAACGTGGTATCAGGATTGGAGGAAGAATCATTAATAACCTGAGTTACGCAGATGATACAACTTTGCTTGCTGAAAGTGAGGATGACTTGAGGCACTTACTGATGAAGGCTGAAGAATACAGTCTTCAGTATGGATGGCGTCTCAATATAAAGAAAACAAAAATCCTCACAACTGGACCAATGAGCAGCCTCATAATAAATGGAGAGAAGATTGAGGTTGTCAAAGAAATCACGTGGCTTGGTTCTACAATCGATGCCAATGGAAGCAGCAGTCAGGACATTAGACGATATGTAGCATTGGGAAAGTCAACCGTGAAGAAACTGTTTGAAGTTCTGAGGAGCAGAACCTTGGGGACTAAGGTGCACCTGACACAAGCCATGATATTTCCAATTGTCTCGTATGCATGTGAGAGCTGGACAATGAATAAGGAAGACTGAAGAAGAGTTGATGCTTTTGAGTTGTGGTGCTGGCAAAGAATGCTGAAAGTACCATGGACTGTTAAAAGAACTAACAGATCTGTCCCGGAGGAAGTGCACCTGAAATACTCCTTAGAAGCAAGAATGACCAGACTTTGTCTCACCTATTTTGGTCATGTTGTAAGAAGGGACCATTCCTTGGAGAAGGATGTCATGCTTGGTAGGGTGGATGTCATGCTTGAAAGAGGGGGAGGCCTTCAAGAGATGAATTGACATGGTGGATGCGATGATGGGCTCAAGTATAGCAGGGATCGTGGAGCTGGCGTGGGATGGGGTGGTGTTTTGCTCTGCTGTGCATGGGGTCACTATGAGTCTGAGACGACTTGATGGCACCTAACAACAACAATATATATTAAATTAAGTTCATTTATTAACTTACTACATTCTTCATGACTTCACCTGCTTTTATTTTCTACTAGATTTGTTCCGTTTTCAAGGAGGTATACTGAAGTGGATTGCTATATATTGATTTTCATCATATTCCAAAAATATATATTTAGATTCTCTGCCTTATGGTTCATACAAATTTAGGACAACTTATGTTTGTTATTATTACTTTTTTTTCCTTATTACTGCTTTTAATCTCTGTAAAAGGAAAGTTATGCTAAAACTGGTCTGTGTAAGGTAATTCCAAATGGCTTTCTGGGAAGAAGTTGGCATTATTGACAAAATGCTTAGTCAGTTTTCTGGCAAATTATCATGGTATTAAGATCTCTTCTAGGAGCTCTGGTGGCATAGTGCCTAAGGCATTTGACGGCTAACCAGAAGGCTGGCAGCCACTCCTCAGAAGGAAGGTTGGGCAATCTACTTCCGTAGCAATACTGCCTCAGAAACCCAAGGAGTGGTTCCTATGAGTTGGATCTGACTTGACAGCAGTGAGTTTGGTTTTTTGGTTTTGAAGATCTCTTCTCAAAAACTAAGGACCCATCCATCTAGCTGACTCTCCATCAGGAGTCTCATGATCTGCAACAAGACAGTCTTGTCTTTTCTGTTTTTTTATCTTGACAATAAAGTAAATATCACTACCAAGTCAGTAGTGTTTTAAGTGGCTTTCTCAAACAAACTCACTGCTATGGAGTCAGATCCCACTCACAGCGACCCCTCCTTGGGTTTCTGAGGCTGTATGACTATGAAAGTAGATTGCCTTTTCTTCCTTTGGAGGAGTGGCTGGTGGATTTGAACTGCCAACCTTCTGGTTAGCAGTGAAAGGCCTTAGGCCCTATGCCACCAGAGCTCCTAATTGGCTTTCTAGTATACTTGAAATCAAACTTTAACAGGAGTGCAGACCTAAATTTTCTTAAAAGAATTTAAATGTCTTAAATAATACTGTATCTGATACTCATATAACTGTGTCTGCTTTTTCCTTCACTTTCATTTTCCTGTTAATTATTTGCTCAATTCTTTTTTTTGATCATTGTTTAAAAATAACTTTGTATATTATGTGACTTAAAAAAAAAAAATATATATATATAGCTTAGTGGCATTAGGTTTTGGATATTATGTGATGGTCTTTGATTTTAAAGACCAGTTAAATCTGCTAATACTTAGTGTAATGACCGATATACTTGATTTTATTCCTTACATCCTAATTTATTTTCCCTCCCTCCCTCCCTCCTTTCCTTCCTTCCTCCTTTCCTCTTTTTCTTACTTCCTTCCTCCCTCTCTCCATCCCTTCCTTTCTACTTTCCATTTCTAGGAACAGTTTCCCTAGAGTTAAAATGGGGCAAAGGAATTTCTGAGTATCTTGTCCTTTCAGTGTAGTGCTGGACCATGTTAGAGAAGTTTCTCCCTGTAACTCCTCTCTTCTCTAGGGGTGTTGTACTTTAATCTCCTTAACTGCACTTATAATTTTTCTGTTAAAATTACCACCTATTCAGCAGTTGTAAGGGCTTGCCATGTGCTCTGTTCTGACTTTCTAGCACACTCTGGCTCTTAGCTAATTTACTGGATTTCTACTTTTCCTTGTTGGCTCTTCACTTGGCAAAATATAAGCAGTGGGAGTTGCACAAGTGGTGAAACATGAAGACAAATTCTGAGCTCTAGTGGTGTAGTGCCTAAGGCACTTGACTGCTAACAGAAGGCTGGTGGTTCAAACCCACCAGCCACTCCTCAGAAGGAAGGTTGGACAATCTACTTCTGTGGATATACTGCCTCAGAAACCCAAGGAGGGTCGCTATAGTTGAATCTGACTTGAAGGCAGTGAATTTGGTTTTGATTTATGAACTAGTGTGTGGAACCATCTAAGGAATCTCCTCTGTTCCCTGGTTTCTTCATACTCTTTCAGACATAGAGGAAGCAGAGTCTCAATCCACCCATTCAGTTTCTCTTTGCTTCTTAGGGGTCAGATCTAGGCCCATAGATCACTGTAGATTAAACTGTTTCAAGGGTGTTTTGCTTTGTGATTCTTACTCTGAGGCTTCAACAATTTTCTTCAGGTGTTCACCAAGCTACTGGAGTGTGTGTGTGGGAAATAAGCAATATTGCCCCAAATTTCTCCACAGAGATTCTTTCAGAACCCAAAGTTTCATTTCCCCTCAGCTTCCCATGGGTCACAAGCAGGCTTTAGATTGGACATAAGTAAATAACTTGGGGATGATGCTATAAAGAAAAGATTCCTTTTCAAGTCACTCTTTGCAAAATATCCTTGAGAACTTGAGTTTTTTGTTTTCCAGTTTTCCTATTGACAGCTCTCTGACAATGGATGCCTTCTTGGCTAGATGCCTACATTATCAGAGGACCACCAGAAAAATAGATGATGGAGAAAGAACACATTAATAATACTTCACCTATCATACTGCCTCAGCAGGATAGCCCATAATGAATACAAACTGCCTGAACTTGAGTCCAAAATTGGACTTGCGTGGACTTGAAAGAAAGAGTAGGAAGACTTTGCTGTAAGAGGGAATTACAAATGAGATAGAGATACCTCAGCAGGTAGTTGTTTCATGGGGCTTACCCAGGAAGGGGATAGAATACAATAATATGGTTTTGAATGAACAAGTGAAGTGGGGAATTTGAGAGAACTGCACTGAATTAGTAACCTAAAGTTTTGTGATTTGAACCCACCCAGTGACACTGCAGAAGAAAGGTCTCACAATCTGTTTCCATAAAGATTATAGCCAAGAAAACCCTCTGGAGCAATTCTACTCTGTAACACATGGGGTTGTTATTAGTTGAAACGGACACCACAGCAACAGGGTTTTTTGTTTGTTTCTCAGTTAATGCAATGAACAAGAAATCATATAGTCTTAAAGCCAAATGTCAATTCAAGAGAAGTACAAAAGTTGTTCAGGCTAGAAAGGAGAAGATCAAAGTGAGTAAGTTTTGTCACTGTTATTTATTGAAAAACTGTGCTTCTGCTTAACTGTTTGGAGAACTCTATTAATGGGTAGGAGGAGTCAGCCACAGAGATCCAGGTGAGGGAAGGGAACCCAGGCCACACCCCACAAGCAGCAAGGTGGGAAAGTGGGGGGGGGGGAGAGAAAAAGGCCAGGGGGACCAGGCAGGGACAGAAAGAGGCAGAGGCAGGGATCCAGGTAAGGGGAGGTTGGAGAGGTTTTGAACAACTAAGGGAGACAAACTTGTATGTTGGTTTGACCTACTGTGGTGATGTGTTGCTGTGAGGCTTGAGGCTATGCCATGGGTGTCTCAAACCCAGCAGGGTGCACACAGTGCCCAGGTTTCAGTATGACTAGGAAAAAGAAGGATGCCATCCACTTCTCAAAGAATTGGCCAGGGAAAACCTTATGAATAGCAGAGAAACACTGTCTGATACATTATTATACAACTTTATGAATAACCTAGAAACATTGTCCAATACAGAGCAGGAGGATGAGCCACTTAGGTTAGAAGGTTCTCAAAATATGACTGGAAAAGACCTGCATCATCAAGGTAAAACCAGCCATACTGATATGGATAAGGTAAAGCTTTCGAGACCTCCATTTGCTGATGTGGCACCAATCAAATTGAGGAGAAACAGCTGCAAACATCCATTACTAATCGGAACATGGAATATATGAAGTATGAATCTAGGAAAATTGGAAGTTGTCAAAAATGAAATGGAATACCTAAAGATTCATATCCTAGGCATTAGTGAACTGAAATGGACTGGTTTTGGTCATTTTGAATCAGACAACTATGTGATCTACTATGTGGGGGATGACAATTTGAAGAGGAATGGCATGGCATTCATCATCACAAAGGATGTTTCAAGATCTGTCCTGAAGTATAATGCTGTCAGTGATAGGATAATATCCATATGCCTACAAGGAAGACCAGTTAATGTGACTATTATTCAAATTTATGCACTGACCACCAAACCAAAGATGAGGAAATTGAAGGTTTTTATAAACTTCTGCAGTCTGAAATTGACCAAACATACAATCAGTATGTGTTAATTATCACTGGTGACTGGAATGTAAAAGTTGGAAACAAAGAAGAATCACTGGTAGTTGGAAATTTTGGCCTTGGTGACAGAAATACTACTGGAAATTGCATGGTAGAATTTTGCAAGCCCAACGACTTATTCATTGCAAAAATCTTTTTTCAACAACACAAAAGGCAGCTGTAGACATGGACTTTGCCAAGTGGAGCACACAGGAATCAGACTGATCACATTTGAGGCAAGAGGTGATGGAAAAGCTCAATATCTTCAGACAAAACCAAGCCAGGGGCTGATTGTGGAGCAGACCATCAACTGCTCATATGCAAATTCAAGTTGAAGTTAAAGACAATTAAAACAAGTCCACAAGAGCCAAAATATGACCTTGAATATATCCCTCCTGAATTTAGAGACCATGTAAAGAATAGATTTGATAGAACACCAATGACCAAAAACCAGAAGAATTGTGGGATGACATCAAGAACATCATCCATGAAAAAAGCAAGAAGTCACTAAAAAGACAAGAAAAGAAGACCAAAGTGGATGACAGAAAAGACTCTGAAACTTGCCCTTGAGTGGAGATCAGCTAAAGGAAATGGAAGAAATGACAAGATAAAAGAGCTGAACAGAAGATTTCAAAGAGCAGCTCAAGCAGACAAAGACAATTACTATAAGGAAAAGTGCAAAGACTCGGAGTTGAAAAACCAAAAGGGAAGAAAACACTCAGCATTTCTCAAGCTGAAAGAACTGAGGAAAACAAATTAAGCCTCGAGTTGCAATACTGAAAGATTCTATGGGCAAAATATTGAAATGATGCAGGAAACATCAAAAGAACATGGAAGGAATATGCATCCATTTCAGGAGCTGGCATATGATCAAGAACCAATGGTACTGAAGGAAGAAGTCAAAGCTGCACTGAAGGAACTGGCAAAAAACAAGGCTCCAGGAATGGACGGAATACCCATTGAGATGAGATGTTTCAACAAACGGATGCCCCACTGAAGACACTCACTTGGTTATGCCAAATTTGGAAGACAGCTACCTGGGCAACTGACTGGAAGAGATCCATATTTGTACCCACTTCAAAGAAAGGTGATCCCACAGAATGTGGAAATTATAGAACAATATCATAAATATTGCGCGCAAGTAAGATCTTACTGAAGATAATTAAAAAACGGTTGTAGCAGTATATTGACAGAGAACTTCCAGAGGTGCAAGCTGGATTCAGAAGAGGACATGGAACAAGGGATATCATAGCTGTTGTCAGATGGATCTTGGCTCAAGACAATACCAGAGAGATGTTTACTTGTGTTTCATTGACTATCCAAAGGCAGTTGAATGTGTGGATCATAACAAATTGTGGATAACATTGAGAAGAATGGGAATACTAAAGCACTTAGTTGTACTCATGAAGAACTTGTACATTGACCAGGAAACTGTTGTAGGAACAGAACAAGGGAACAACGAATGGTTTAAAATCAATAAGGGAGTGTGTCAGGGTTGTATCCTTTCCCCATACTTATCCAATCTATATGCTGAGCAAATTAATCCGAGAAGCTGGACTATATGAAAAAAAAACATGGCATCAAGATTGGAGGAAGAATCATTAACAACCTGTTACACAATGATGACACAACTTTTCTTGCTGAAAGTGAGGATGACTTGAAGCATTTACTGATGAAGATTGAAGAGTGCAGTATGCAGTGTGGATTACATTTCAATATAAAGAAAACAAACTGGACCTATAAGCAGCATCAAGATAAATGGAAAAAAGATTGAGGTTGTCAAGGAATTCACATTTCTTGGTTCTATAATTGACACCAATGGAAGCAACAGTCAGGACATTAGATGACGTATAGCACTGGGTAGGCCGGCTGCAAAGGACCTCTTTCAAGTGCTGAGAAGCAAATATGTCTCCTTGAGGACTAAGGGGCATACAGGCCATGGTATTTTCAATCATCTCATATGCATGTGAGAACTGGACAATGAATAAGGAAGACTGAAGAAGAGCTGATGCTTTTGAGTTGTGGTGCTGGCAAAGAATACTGAATGTACCATGGACTGATAGAAGAAGTAACATATCTGTCCTAGAGGAAGTGTAGCCAAAATGGTCCTGGAAGTGAGAACGGCCAGACTTCATCTCACCTACTTTGGTCATGTTGTTGGAAGGGACCGTTCTCTGGAGAGGGATGTCATACTTGGTAAGGTGGAGGGTCAACAAAAGAGGGGAAGGCCTGCAATGAGATGGATTGACACAGTAGCTGCAATGATGGGCTCAAGTATAGCAAAGATCATGGAGCTGGCGGAGGATCGGGCAGGGTTTTGTTCTGCTGTGCACAGGGTCACTAAGAGTTGGAAATGACTTGACAGCACCTAACAACAACAACAACAACATTAACGGATAAGATGAAATCTGCAGGAAGTCTGATGACCACTTGAAATCTCGGAACCCAAATTCTGATTCAGCTCAGCCTCAAACTGGGTGAGTTGGAATTAAATACTTGATTTTTTTTTTTTTTTTAAATTTAAGTCATCATCATCAAAATGAGGTGTTTGACGAGACTGACTTTTAATATCCTAGCTAAATCCAGATTCAGTGATGACTCTTGACAGGGTCATCTATTCAGACACCCACATACTAGGATGCATACATATACCTCACTCTCTTCTGCTCTCAGTGTTGCACGTGGCTTAGAATCTGTATTAGAAATTATTAAGGGGAGGTGCCCTTTTGACTCAACATTTGTTGGCTGCATATAAGTACAAAAATGCAACCATTAAAAATTGTGTTTATCTAGAAGCAGCATATTCTATATTTGGAATATTGCTTGGATCCCCTGACTGGGTGACATAGACACTGTTAGTTTCAGGTGGGACTCAGAGCTGAAAAGAGCCCTGCTCCTGTCAGGGCAGAAGTACATGCAGCCCTGATGTCTAGCACATATGACTTAACAGATTTGTGGTATTAGAGGGAGCTCTGGTAGCATAGTGGCTAAGACACTTGCCTGCTAACCAGACGGCTGGCGGTTCAAATCCACCAGCCACTCCTCGGAAGGAAGGTTGGGCAATCCTACTTCCGTAGTGATACTGCCTCGGAAACCCAAGAAGGGGTCGCTATGAGTCGGGGCCGACTCGACGGCACATAACAACAACAACAACAACAACTTTAGCATAAAATGTTATGTGAGGTTGACGGTTATCTGCAGTAGGATAATCACAATATGTTGTTGCTGTTGTTAGGTGCTGTTGGGTCTATTTTGACTCATAGTGACCCGATACACAGCAGAATGAAACACTGCCCCATCCTGCATCATCCTTACAATCCCTGCTATGCTCGAGTCCCTCAATGCAGCCACTATGTTGATCCATCTCGTTCACGGTCTTTCCTTTTTCTCTGATCTTGCACTTTAGCAAGCATGATATTTTTCTCCAGGGACTGATCCCTTCCAACAACAGAAGCAATTAGGTGAGATGAAGTCCAGCTGTTCTCATTTCTAAGGAGTATTCCAGCTGCACTCCTTTCAGGACAGATTTGTTTGTTCTTCAGGCAGTCCATTTTATTTTCAGTATCCTTTGTCAACACTACAATTCAAAGGCATCAATGATTCTTTGGTCTTCCTTTTCAATTGTCCAGCTTTCATGTGCATATGAGACTACTGAATATACCTGCATTATGTGCACTTTAGTCTTCAAAGTGACATTGTTGCTCTTCAAGACTTTAAAGAGGTCCTTTGCAACAGATTTACCCAGGGCAATATGATTTCTGACTTCTTGACTACTGCTTCCATGGGTGTTGATTGTGGATCCAAGTAAAATGAAATCCCTGACAACTTCAATCCTTCATCCATTTATTGTGATGTTGCTTATTTGTCCACTTGGGAGGGCTTTTATTTTCTTTATGTTGAGGTGTAATCCACACTGAAGACTATAGTCTTTGACCTTCATCAATAAGTGCTTCAAGTTCACTTTCAACAAGCAAGATTGTGTTATCTGCATATTGCATATTGCTGGTGAGTCTTCTTCCAATCTTAATGCTGCATTCTTCAGATAGTCCAGCCTCTGGAATTATTTGTTCATCATACACATTGGACAAATATGGTGAAAAGATACAATGCTGACATACACCATTTTGATTTCAAACCATGCAGTATTCCCTTGTTCTGCTTGAATGACAGCTTCTTGGTCTATGTACAGGTTCCTCATGAGTGCAATGAAATGTTCAGGAATTCCCATTCTTCACAACATTATCCATAATTTTTTATGATCCACAGAGTTGAATACCTTTGCATAGTCAATAAAACACAGGTAAACATCTTTATCCCATTCTTTACTTTCAGCAAAGATCCTAAAATTCTGGAGCTAAACTGTGCTATCTGCAGTACAGAGTTATACACTATTCAAAAAATAGTTCCTGTTATACTACTAGATCTTAATAGGGACAGTGCTCCTGACAATGGGAAACTAAGTGATTCTGTGACTGAAACTTCCCATCATGAGCTGGTATGTCAGCTATAATAAATCATGAATTTGGGTGGACCCAGTAGCAATTCATCATAAGATGGAAATAGTACATCTGTGATTAGTCATGAGTAGAGCCAGAGGGTACAAGTAAACTGCATGAGCAGGTGGTCCAGGCTTCCATGAACTCTACTGCTGTTGCATTTGTGCCTCTCTGTCAGTTGCTATTAGAGCTGCTGTGTTTTAAATTCTATGACTTCCAGCAGAGAGAAAAGGCCAAGCTTGGTTTATAGATGGGTTGACTTGTTATGTAGTGAAAGCCAATAACACATTACTATTCCATTATGAACCCACTTGAAATGGCTCTGAAAGACAGTAGGGGCAGGGAAATATCCTCCTAAAGGACAAGCTTTAGTTCTGAGGTAAACAAATGTATACATATGGACTCATAGACTATGGTGAATAGCTTGAATATTAGAAGGATAGAAGAAGAAAGATTGGATAGAGACTGTTCTGGAAGGATGTAGACAGATCTAGGAGCCAAAGAATAAGCATGTTGTTATTGTTGTTATGTGCCGTCGAGTTGGACCCGACTCACAGCGACCCCTTCTTGAATTTCTGAAGTGGTATCATTACAGAAGTAGATTGCCCAACCTTCCTTCCTAGGAGCGGCTGGTGGGTTTGAACCACCAGCCTTCTGGTTAGCAGTTAGAGGGGCCTTAGGCACTATGCTACCAGAGCTCCTTAGAGAATAATCATAACTCATGAAAATATTTGTATCAAATGATGACACCTATCATCCACTATAGAAGAGACACTAGACAATCAAGTTAATGAATCAGATAGCTTCTCTCATTGACAAGCCAAGTGCTGCCACAATAAATGTATCACTAATATAACCATTGTGATATGGATTGAAGCTATGTATGGCTCAACAGCATGGCTTCCCACTTACCAAGGCTAATCTAGCTACTGATATTGCTGAATGTTAAATCTAGTGAGTTCCTGTTACATCATCATCTTTATGAGACAACTGCTGACCTCTTGGTGGAAAACGAATACATTGAAAACCTTCCATGTTGGAAGGGGAGGAATCATCTTGACAGAAATAGACACATTTTCTGGTCTTTCCTGTTGACATGGCCTACTCCAGGATCACTTTCTGAGAGCTCACAGTGTTTGATCCATAGCCTAAGGTCTAATGTAATACCTAAGGACATATTTTATATCCAAGTATGTATGGTAGTAGGCATATGAATATGAAATGCACTGGCTCTATCAAATATCAATCCATATATAGAGTGATGGAACTGCCTTATTTACATGCCATTAAATTAATGCTTTTAAAAAGTTTATAATTACATGAATTACAGAATTGTACACCCATGACCACAACCTAATTTAGAACAATTCTGTCACTCCTAAAAGAACCCTCATGTCTATTTGTAGTCATTCCCCGTTTCCTTGGAACTGCTATTCAGAGGCAGATGCATTAGCTTAAGAATAATAATTTGCAATGATAAGGTGCCATTTTCTTGAATACAGGATATACTCTAAGTCATCATTCATGGGTTCCCAATTGGTAGAACACACAGATCTTAGAATTAATGAGTAGAACTGGGAGTGGAATCTGATACCATCATCTAAGTTACCTACTTGTGAAATTTCTGTCACTGAAACTCTAGACTATGTTCTTTTAGAAATTCTTGTTCCCAGAGGGGGAATGCTTTCATCAGGGAACACAGTTAGTGTCTCTTTAAACTTTATGCTATGGTTGTTACCTGGTCATTTTGAGTGACTTTTATCATTAGACTGGCAGGGGAATTTGACCGTGATAGTCACAAAGAGGTAAGGCTGTCATTAGACAATGAAGTCAGGAAAGAATATGATTAGAATCTAGTTGTCTATTGGTAAATTCCTGCCAAGTTTTGACAGTACATGGACATGTTCAGTAGCATTCCCTCAGAAGGGCATTATCACCAGGAATGCAGACCCCTCAGACATGAATGTCTCAGTCATCTCATTAGGTAACTATCTAGAACAATAGAGATGATTACTAAGGGTGGATAAACCTAGAATGAAGAGTTCAGGACAGAGATGATGATTATTAGTATGCCCTGAAACTGGCTGCAGCAGTAGAGACAGTATTTTGTCCAACTATGCTTTTTATTTTATGTTTTTCCAGGAAATGAGATGAACCAGAATCCTGGAAGAGCTGTATCTGTAGTAAACTTATTATATGAAGCAAATGGATCCAAAACAAGCAATGGTGGACTGTAGTGGATGCTGTAGGTCACCACAGAGATTCTCCTTTTTGGATGAGGCATTCATATTCCTAGCTGCTGAGAATGTTGCCTGCTAACAGCTCCCAATTGAATACCTTCCCAGGAATTGCCCTCAACCAAGAGAACTGTGTTGTGTTGTCCGTGGCTAAACTGCTTCTCTCGGGGCATCCTACATTTAATCAATGGTCCATGTGTAGATAAAAAGGTCCAGCCACTTCTATTAATACAGCACATCTCTGAAGGGTCATCTCAGCTTCAGGGCTCCCAGTGGAAGTGACTGAAGCCTTTGCCTCACAGAATGAGGTCTCTTTGGTGCAATCCTCTCTCCTCACTCCACTTGAGCTGTTGCTCCCAAGGGTACTGCCCAGAAAAGTAACTGCACTTAATTTTCTGATTCAGAGTCTGTTTCCACAGAATATGATCATGTTAAACATTCTAATTTGACTTTTAAAATGACAGGGTATATTATAACTAGATTTACTGAAAAAAAACCTCAAGAGAACAAACTATAATTTAGTAAATACAAATATAATAAATGGTCAAAAGAATTAATTCAGCCCCTCTTCTCTCCTCACTTTTTTTTTTGCCTAAGCAAAATTTCTCTCTTGATTTATTTAAAAAAAAAAAAAATTGATTCGATTTTCTAAATCCTAACCTGTAAAAGAATGCTCTATCAATTGAATGTCTTTTTACCTGATATTCTCAATGAAATTTATCTTACTTTATAATTAGAATTGACAGAATACTAGGTAGAACATGGAATCATTAACAGGTTGCAATATTTCATATATTGTTGCAAGTTAAATCTTTTCCATCAAGGTTAGCAGTGCAATCAATTATATGACGAATTGCTTTTATTTGGTAGAGTTATGGCTAGACTTTGTTATAAGGGACAAGTCATTGAACTTTAGTCAATTAACAAGATAAGGAGAAGTCTGCCTTGCAAGTAATATTAGCATTGTGCTGGGGAAACTCATATTACTAACCTCACTACCACCATGTTTAAGTATGGAATTCCCACACTCAATAGTTACTTGTTTCTTCTGAAACATGTTGTTTTATATTTAGCTATGCTAAAATCACATGATCTTGGACTTTTATTAGTCCATAATTTAAAAAATAAAGCACAAGGAGCTCTGTGAAACATGTACTTACACATACAACCCATATGCTCACAGAATTCTTTATTTAAACATCTAATATCAGAATCATCAAAATATTCTTAACAGTATACTTATAAGATGGTACATAATTAATACAGTGTGATTTTGGTGCAGTGATAAACTAACAGTTAACAAAATAAAGATGTAAGAAATAAACTATCACACATATGTTCATCTAATTTGTGAAAAAGAACACTGAAGAACTGCATGACCAGGGCTCCTTTTTCAACAAGTGGTGCTGGGTTTATTAGATAGCTACAGGGAAAATAATGTACATTGATTCCTACCTCACCTCATATAAAAACATTAATTCTAGGTGGCTGCTGAGCTAAATGAGCAATGTAAAACAAGAAGACAATTAGAGGAAGACATAGGAGTACATGTTTATGAACTTAGAGTAGGTGAAGAAATCTTAATAAAGATACAAAAAGCATGAAGCACAAAAGAAAAATATTGAAAAATTGGTTCATATTAAAATTATGAACTTATTTTCATCAGAAGACACCATAAAAAGACAAAGTATGAACTGGGAGGGATGGAAATTATATATATTATGTATATATATATATATATATATATATATATATACACATACACACACTATATATATATTATATACTATATACTATATATTATGTACATATCAAAAACTCACTGGCCTCGAGTCAATCTCAACTTGTAGCTACCCCTCCTTGGGTTTCTGAGGCAGTATCTCTATGGAAGTAGATTGCCCAATCTTCCTTCCAAAGAGTGGCTGGAGGTTTGACCCACTAGCCTTCAGGTTAGCATTCAATTGCCTTGGGCGCTATGCCACCAGAGCTCCCCAATATACATATTTTATATATGTGATATATATATAAATATATATATATATATATATATATATATATATATAATATATATAACAGAGTTTCATTCTGTTGTACAAAGGTCACTATGAGTCAGAATTGACTTTACACCACCTAACAACAAGTATGTATGTATGTGTGTATACACACACACACACATATGTATAATATATATGTATGTATAATATATGGGGACCTCTGGAGCAGCAGGATATCCAGGTAAAAATGGGTGGGAGGCAAGGCTAGGCCCCAAGCCCCCTAGAGCCAGAAAAGGGAGGGAGCAGGAAAGGCCAGGGATCTCTGGAGTGTCAGGATATCCAGATAAAGGGGTGGGAGGCAAGGCTAGGCCCCAAGCTCCCTAGAGTTAGGAAAGGGGGGGAGCAGTCAGATACCACAAAGTGACAGGTTCCAGGTAGGAATTAGGTAAGGGGAGGGTGCAGAGGTTTCCAACAGCTAAGGGAGACACACTTGTCTATCAGTTGGTCATTCTGTGGGGCTTGTACATTGCTGTGAGTCCTGAGGCTGTGCCACTGGTGTTTCTGACACTAGCAGAGTTGCACATGGTGCACAGGTTCCAATGCAACTGACAGACTAAGACAGACAAGAAAGGAGGAGGCCATCCACTTCTTAAAAATTGGCCAGGGAAAAGCTTATGAATAGCAGAGAAACACTGTCTGATACATTACTGGGCAACTTTATGAATAGCTCAGAAACATTGTCCAACACAGTGCAGGAAGATGAACCCCTTGGGTTGGAAGGCACTCAAACTGGGACTGGGAAAGAGCTGCCTCCTCAGAGTAGAACCAACCTTGATATGGATAAAGTAAGTCTTTCAGGACCTCCATGTGCTGACATGGCATGACTCAAATTGAGGAGAAACAGCTGCAAACATCCATTAACAATCAGAAGACGGAATGTATGAAGTATGAATCTAGGAAAATTGGAAGTTGTCAAAAGTGAAATGAAACGCATGAAGACTGATATCCTAGGCATTAGTGAGCTGAAATGGACTGGTTTTGGCCATTTTGAATCAGACAACCATATGATCAACTATGCTGGGAATGACAAATTGAAGAAGAATGGCGTGGCATTCATCATCACAAAGGATGTTTCAAGATCTGTCCTGAAGTACAATGTTGTCAGTGATAGGATAATATCCATATG
>NW_006921692.1:9117531-9118727 GCF_000298275.1 Orycteropus afer afer
GCCAAAATATGATCTTCAATATATCCCTCCTGAATTTAGAGACCATCTAAAGAATAGATTTGATGCATTGAACACCAATGACCAAAAACCAGAATTGTGGAATGACATCAAGATCATTATCCATGAAGAAAGCAAGAGGTCATTAAAAATATGAGAAAGAAAGAAAAGATCAAAGTAGATGTCAGGAAAAACATTGAAACTTGCCCTTGGGCGAAGAGTAGCTAAAGCAAAGGGAAGAAATGACAAGATCAAAGAGTTGAACAGAAGATTTCAAAGAGCAGCTTAAGCAGACAAAGCAAATTACTATAATAAAATGTGCAAAGACCCGGAGTTAGAAAACCAAAAGGGAAGAACACACTCTCCATTTCTCAAGCTGAAAGAACTGAGGAAAAAATTTAAGCCTCGAGTTGCAATATTAAAAGGTTCTATGGGCAAAATATTAAATGATGCAGCAAGCATGAAAAGAAGATGGAAGAAATACACAGAATCACTGTACCAAAAGAACTAGTTGATCTTCATCCATTTCAGGAAGTGGCATATGTTCAAGAACAATGGTATTGAAGGAAGAAGTCAAAGGTGCACTGAAAAAATTGGTGAAGAACAAGGTTCCAGGAACTGATGGAATACCCAGTGAGATGTTTGAACAAATCGATGCCCCACTGGAGGCACTCACTCATTTATGCCAAGAGATTTGGAAGACAGCTACCTGGCCAACTGAATAGAAGAGATCTACATTTGTACCCATTCCAAAGAAGGGTGATCCCACAGAATGTGGAAATTATTGGACAATATCATTAATATCACATGCAAGTAAAATCTTCCTGAAGATAATTCAGAAACAGTTGCAGCAGTATATTGACAGAGAACTTCCAGAAATGCAAGCTGGATTCTGAAGAGGACATGGAATGAGGGATATCATTGCTGATGTCAGATGGATCTTGGCTCAAAGCAAAGAACACCAGAAAGATGTTTACTTGTGTTTTACTGACTATGTAAAAGCATTTGATTGTGTGGATCATAACAAACATGGAGAAGAATGGGAATTCCAGACTACTTAACTGTACTCATAAGGAACCTATAAATAGACCAGCAGGCTGTCATTTGAACAGAAAAAGGGAACACTACATGGTTTAAAGGAGCTCTGGTAGCGTAGTGGCTAAAGCACTTGACTGCTAACCAGAAGGCTGGTGGTTCAA
>NW_006921692.1:9140708-9142322 GCF_000298275.1 Orycteropus afer afer
TTTTCCTAGTTTCTACCTCATGCATTCCACATTCCAATTATTAATGGATGTTTGCAGCTGGATCTTCTCATTTTGAGTGAAGTATAACTTCAGCATCACAGCAACATGCAAGCCACCACAGTTCTACAAACTGACATGAGTGGTGTTTGTTTTGAATAGTTACTTCCAAAGAAAAACAAGAATATCATAATAGCTCTATAGATAATTATTTCACTCTGATATTGTGTAACTTTCTGTTAGCTAGTAAGCCCTCAAAGATTTTTGTCTTCTGTTCTCTAAATCAGTATTTCAATATCCATTAAATATTTGAAATGTACCTATACTCAATGCCATTGAGTTGATTCTGACTCATAGCAATGGTATAGAAGAGGGCAGAACTGCTTCATAGGGTTTCCAATGCTGTGAATATTTATTGAACTGACTATAACATCTTTCTTCCAGTGTTTGACTAGTGGTTTTAAACCACAGACCTTTTGGTTAGCAGCCAAGTGCTCAACCACTGTGCTGCCAGGGTTCCTTTGAAAGTAATGGGATAAGAAACAAACACCTCTATAAATGGCCTATAGTTTTAGATACTCCAAATTTAACAAGAGGAAAATTCAAATCAATCCCATTGATTTCCATGGTAATTATATGTTGTTGTTGTTAAGTGCCATAGAAATCTACTCTGATTCACAGAACGAAACACTGCCTGGTAGTGCACCTTCCTCACAATCCTTCATATCCTTTATATTCTGAAGCCTATTTTTGCAGCTATTATATCAATCTATCTTGTTGAGGGCTTTCCCTTTTTTCGCTGACCCTCCACTTTACCAAGCATGATATCCTTCTACAGGGAATGGTCCCTTCTGATAACATGACCAAAGTAGGTGAGATGAAGTCTGGCCATTCTTGCTTCCAAGAAGCATTCTGGCTGCACTTCTTCAGGGATAGATTTGTTCAATCTTCTGGCAGTCCATTTCAGTATTCTTAGCCAACACCACAATTCAAAAGCATCAACTCTTCTTCAGTCTTCCTTATTCACTGTCCAGCTTTCTCATGCATAGGAGGCTATTGAAAATACCATGGTTTAGGTCAGGAACACCTTAGTCTTCAAAGTGACATCTTTGCTCTTTATGGTAGTTATGTTTTTGTGTTAGCTTGGCTGGACCTGATTGAGTGGCTGAACAGCTGGTGGTAGTATTCCTCATGATGAGACTGGCAATCAACTCCATGGTGGGATCTACTACAAACAGCTGAGTAGCTGCCTTTGGGATATGGTCTGCTTCCTGTATATAAGGAGAATCCTTGGGAATGGTCTCTAGCCTATGGCATGCTTGGACCCTGCACATAGCCGTGTCATTGCTCAGCATCCTGCTATGCTCTGTCGACCTTGGGGCTTAAGTTAATGGCCTGCCATGTGGACTGGTAACATCAAGACTGTGTCTTTTGACTTGTCAACCTTGGGGTTTCTCAGCCTCAGCAGCCAGCAGCTGTCTGAGTGAAGAAACACCTCCGGCTCCAGTGGGCCAGGAGCAGAAGGCTGAGCTGGACCCCAAGGTTGAGGGGCTTTCACCCAGCCCCTAGAGCCTGGCACTTTGAACTTGGACTTAAAGCCTCCAAATTGTAAGAATA